>NW_019416318.1:133498-181123 GCF_000390285.2 Anoplophora glabripennis
TTTTTGCAATAACTTTTTTGTTTATTAACCGATTTTAATTTAACCAGTCTCATTTTGTAGATAATTTTACTCCCTATAAGCTGTCTGAGAGACACTTTTCGCTAAAATTGATGGTTTTCCCTGCAAAGTGAAAAAACTGTTTTCCTCACTTATTTGTTTAAATAGAAAAGTTAGCTAATAAAAGTTTTTGACTCACGAGACGAGAGATGTCTTGTATTATGTTCCTTTAGACAATTTTACAATAATCTAGCGGATAGGACTTTTTTCGAGTAAAAATTTAATTTGCTTGGTCTAAAAATACATGATTTTCATTGTCGAAATGTCAATTTACCGGAGGAATGGAATCAAAATAACATTTTTAAATAAAAAGATACAGTTGAACAGCGTATCAATGACTGATTGCCTAACATACAGGATCGGAAGCGTCCCGTAATTATACCAAAGGCCTCGCTTTCCTAGTCCGATTCGTGTATGATATACGAGTAGCTGGACTGGAGATGTCTTATTGATACGAAACCCGGAAGAAGTAGGGAATAAAGCTCATCCAGATCGACATAAACCATTTAAATAGTAAAAGCACTGTTTGTAAGATATCAGATGCTTCAGACACCGCTTCGTCGTCCTCAATGGTTTCTTTGTGTACAGAACAGGTTTGACATCAAACGGCCTGAAAATCGACGAGTGGCGTGCGTTCTAAAGGGAATAAATATAAGGAAAATGCATTTTAATATAATTAACCAGTTCAGCATTAAGAAATTAGTACATTTTTAATTGTAAAAATATATATAAGTACCGAAAAGGGGTTGTTTATAAATATTATTCATTGTTTATAATTAAAAAAAACTTACCAGCTCAGTGTTTTTAGGATTCTTGAGTAGCGCTGTCAGAGAGAGCCGCAATTCAATGGCGTGCCAAGCGGGTCAATCGAGACATGCGTAAGCTGCTGCCTCAGAATGCTTTTCACGTTTACATTACGTTAGTATACTGTTGATTTGTTATCGTGCGGATGTTGCGTAATTATTTCCTATCCGTTGGTGTTTATGGTGGTGTATTGTAGACAATTTACTGTGTTGCTTTTTAATGAATAATGCGTACGCTTATGGCCCGCGGCTCAATTTTGACAGCCCTATTCATGAATTAAGTAAAGGGTTTATGGTTATAAATAGATAACATAAACTAGGAAAGAATAACATTGGTATAAGAGTATAAAAAAGAGAAAAATATAAGTCTCTGTAAGTAACGATAGGGCACCTTGAGGAAATTCTAAAATAGGAATATAGACCAACTGTAACTGTAACAAAAAGTGGACAGTTGTTCACAAAATAACGGCAAATGATGTCATAATAGAATAACAATTAATGTTGAAACAAATTGAAAAAAATGCATAACATAAATATGTGAAAGGAGAAGCGGAATTACGAATGATTAATATAGGGGCGTTGCCACAAAACAATGTTTTGTTCACAAAGACAAAATATTTTAAACTTAAATAGCTGAACTATTTGTTTACTGAATAACAATAATTTTCTCATGACACTTGGTCATTTTCAAGGGCAGCAGATAATGACGAATAAAAAACTAAAAAAATGGGTTCAAATCTGTCTGTCTTCTGTACAACAACTAACTTTATTTGCTTGCTTTCCTTATTTTTGATATCAAATGTGACAAATTAATTATTGTAGAAGCTTACGGTGAAAATTAATATAGGTAAATCATCATTTTCAATAATCTTCTTAAGTACCGAATCGTCACCTTTTTACACTATAAATTCTAATAATACCTAAATTGAACATAGCTTCCAATAATATATCACCGTTATTTTATAACCTCATATGTTTAACATTTGAAATTACATCGATTTTTCTGCATTTGAAACCACTGATATGCTCTTAACAGGAGAAATAAGATAAAACGTGGTTTATTATAGGTGACGTCATTCAAGATATTTTCTATCATCAATTTTGGTGTTAGACTAGCAAGTATTTTGGCATACAGTCTTTTACATATTTTTATTACTATTACTAATAAACCAGTAATATTTTACATATAATATTTTAAATATTAGAGCATACCATTGCTGATGCTTCCGACATTAGATTAAGGTCTACAAAGAAGGAGAAGAAGAAGAAGAAGGAGAAGAAGAAGAAGAGATAATTTTATGATTATTTTATGTATATGCATATCCTAATTATGCAAATATTAAATAATAAATTTCAGTATTTCCAAAAAAATAAATATTTCCTATTAGACCCTTCTAAATGCCTTTATAAATATTTATTTACGTGTGAGTGATCAATCAAAGACGGATACTTTTTACAATTTTTTTTCTCCTGCCCTTTATTTATGAAATGCGTACGCCGCTGACACGTACATACTTCTATTATTTTACGAATTTTATTCAACTTTTTACGCGGCCCGCTCGATTGTTATTTGACAACGCATTGTTATTTAATGTCCAGTTGTGCTAGTTAAACGCATCTGATAGGCACGACTTCTTTGTTAGACATGATTCGATACTATCTAGGAAACAGTTAGATGTTAAAAACAATTATTACAGTATTTGTAGTTTGCTTTTGGTCATAAAACAACGATCAGGAAGGAGTCTGACGGCGCGTTCTTGCGGTGACTATACGATTTGAACCCGGATCCGAATATGCAAAGCGGAGAGGAACGAAAAATATCTGCTCTTTTGTTTGGAAACAGGTAGTGGAATCTGAATAATAAATAATGATTTGGAAAATGCGTAGGGGCGTAATAAAAACTAGTTCTTAAACGTTTCGTATGATAAAAACATAGTTGTTAAGGGGGCGATTTAGTATGTATATTTTTACCGTGTAACAGAGCTTCATATGAGGACACAAATCATCGAAGAAACTAACATAATTGGATATTGTTATATATCAATGTATTCGCAGTAGTTCCCGCTACTGAGTGAGATAAATTTCAATGCTCATGAGAACAGAAGAATAATTTAAATAAATGCCAAAGTACCTCAATTTTAATCATACTGTTAGTCTGTCAATATATTGCACTTACGACGGAACTAGGTAAGGCACAATAACCAAACTACTTCACTCACTAGAACGGACACCTAGGATCATTTGTATTTAATTTTCAGATTAATATTTATTAATAATTCTATAATTTGTGTCCTTATGTAAAATGACAACATTTTACACATGATCTCCATTTTTATTACATATCTAAACCAGAATTGTAGCGTCCTATCTAGATACCAGATCTTGTTTGTGTGAATTAGTTTGTATACTCTCTCACAGGTGTCGCTACCCTTGAAAATGAAATTAAGCAGAGTTGGTTTATTATAAATTGCGTGCTAAAATAAAGCATAATGGTATAATAGTATTATCTTTGATATATAAATATGGGTAATTTTTTAAAAGTACATAAGTAATAAGATTTTGTAAAGCTTAAGTAGTACGACGCATAAAAAACCAATATTATGTACTAATTTTTCTTTATTGAGAATAAAGATTAAATTTTACGTACAGGGTGTCCCACATAAAATCGTTATTTATGTTCTAGCCTTGGTAGCTTCAAAATAAATTTACAGCTTAAAAATTAGTCTGGCTCAGGTAGATTTCTTTTTCAATCTATAAATCAGTAGCTACTTACCGATAAGAAGGAAACCACTGGATATTTAATGAAAAAAGTGAAGACAAAAAAAGTAATTCATTCTTGAATATGAATATAACTAACACGATTTTAATTTCATATTGTCTTAACAATAATCTTTTGCTTATTTTTAAAATGTTTATTTTTTTAATTTCTTTTTTGAGTTTCCACTAGGTATACAAGCCGGGTCTTTACATTTCCTTTTTTGCCTTCTTAAAATGAACTAAATGCAAATATGAGAATAAAGTGATATATCATTACAAAAAATATAAGTTTGCTGTGGCGGGGAATTCCAAAACAAAATATTTTTCAAATATGCTCCTTATGTCCTATCGCGTTGCAATATATATATATTTGTATTTTCTGTTAAAACATAACATACGACATAGTGGCACTAAAACTTTGCTGCCCTGCGTTACTCCTCGATGTATACAGGGTGAGTCATTCAAGAGGCTCACCATGGGTGTCTCGCTTCTCTTTTATTATAAGAGATGTGTCGAGAGGATTTAAACCGGGTCCGGTCTTTTCATTTAGATTCGGTCTTTTCAACAATTTAAATTTCGCGCCATTTTATAGCCTCAAAGCAGATTAAAATGTCAAATATTGACCCCACCCTACTTAGGTTACTGAAAAGCTCTCAAGTTTTTAAGAATTTTAATTTTTAATTCTGTACCTAATATTAATAAATGCGTCAGGGCAAAGACATACTTTGGAAATTTTTTGATTGCATAACTGATAACTAAAACAGTTAAAAAGAGGGTTTGGGTTTAAGCCGGGTATTTTCCAATGTGTTTAAACCGGGTTCAAACCCTCAAAATCAAAAGACACAATCTTCAAAAGTCTTCAAAATTAAGAAATAAAAAGTTGACATTCTGGGAACAATTGTTTATACAAATTTTAACTTTTTTTATGACCAAGTATTTGTAGAATAAGCTTTACAAGTCGATTTTTCAGAACACTATATTTCATTTTTACAATAAGTATTTCGTTACGTAAAAAAGTTTTTTGGTTTTCCATTTAAAAATTAAAGTAAGTAGCAAAAAAAATAGTGTATCTGGCAATTGAACCCAGATACAACTGCTGGCTAATTATATTTGAACTCGCATTATATTCGAAAGAAGCGCACCTGCTAGAGCTGTCAGCTTCGAGTCAGCCGATACATGTAGCGTGCGCGTACTCCTCAAATGCCTTCCCCTCTCTTGCTTAGTAATTGTCCAAAACATGACATAAATTTATTTAATTTTAATAAGCAATAGCATAAAATCCATGTAAAATTTCCCTGGGAACACGATGGTGCAATTATATTTTTGCTACTTGCCGTAGTTTACGAAATATTTGCGAAAAACCTTATTTTTGCGGTGTTTTGACCTTTTGACTCCTTGCCTGACCACCTAAGTCAAAAATTTTTGCGGATTCGAATTCCTGAGGGTCGAAAACATATTTGCGCCCAGGTTTGATCGACAGAAAAAAAAATGGAGGTTCAGCCTCCATTTCAATGGACTAAATAGATACAATAATATTTTACATATATTTTATGCCTATACATATTATTCTCCAAACGTAATTAGTAGCGAGTTTCTATATATTTTAGTAATTAAGCAGTGTTTTTTAAGTTAATACGACTCGCCAAAGTAAAAAAAATAATTCAATTTAGGTATATATTTTTACTGAAAATAGCAGTTAATTTACATTATCGGATTGTTAATGTGAAAATATAAACATTAGACTGTTGACTATTCCATGTTATATTTGTTTTAAGGTCACTTTTGAAGAAGAAACTACATGTAATTTTAAAAATCGTATTTCTGCTTTTATAATGAAGGAATAGTAATTATAAGATTGTTTAAGCTTATTAACTAAAAATTATTGCCTACTTAATAAAAAAAATATTATTGTCCTTGATACAATCTATTACTGATTAATAAAATCTTTACTCTCTTTCCTTATAAGATTATATGTACACAAATTGGAGCCGTTCCTGGAAAATCGGTCCTGCGTAAATTATTAGACTTGTTCCTCGTTCAGTTAAAAAACACAACTTGAAGCGTTGGCCGCTAGAGCAGCACTTGCCGGGGTCCCGTTTCGTGACTCACACTGGGCGATATTTTTTGTACAAAATCTCGTCCTTAATGTAATAAATTTATTATATTTTCCATTTTTGGATGCTTGAGTGAAATAGGTACTTTGCACAAGAATTATAGATAATATATTTTTAACTACAGAAAAGTGTGTGTAATGTTACAACTCCTTTAAAAAACGTACCTGCTTTTTATTAACCTTTTTCTACTTACTTTTAAAGCTTCTTTTTCTCAAAAAATGAAACACATCGATAAACACATAAAATTTACCAGAATACCTTAAGTAGAACGTGAATCGTTTTAGTTCCAAATCATTCGTTGTTAAATTATTTTGAAAAATGGTTGCTCGTTTAAGCGAAAAACATGGAATTGAAATTTGAATTATGATTGCATGCGGAAATAAAATTCGTAGTCAACAAGAGGTATGTGACTTCTTTCACCATAAGTATCCAGACCAGAGAATTAGTTGAGCTACAATAAGTAAAGTATCCAAAAAATTTGAAGAACCCGGAAGTATACAAGATTTCCCTGGACCAGGAAGGCGAAGAGCGGTAAACGAAAATCCGTCAAAATGTGATGCTCGTCGTTATTGAAAATCCTCACTCATCCATTAGATCTATCTCAGCCAACCTCAACTTGTCGAAGTCCTCAGTTCACAGAACTCTGAAGTCTCAAAAATGGCATCCTTACAAAGTTAACGTCTTACAAGAACTATGGGCAGATGACACAGACAAAAGATTACAGTTTTGCCAGGAAATTATAAATTTATTTGAAAAGAAACCTAATTTAAAAAGTCACATAATTTTCACTGACGAAGCAATTTTTTACAGACGGAACCGTGGACAGGCAAAATACCAGATTTTGGAGCCCAGAAAATCTGCATTGGATGCAACAAAACGGCCGGAAAAAGTGAATGTTTGGGCTGGAGTAGTAGGAACCTTATTTCTTAGAGAGCAATTTGAGAGGCGACATTTATTTGGTTTGTTTGCGTTTTCAGCTGATTCCAGCCCTGGAATTGAGTTTTCCTCACCCTAATGAGCGCGATATTCCTGCAGGTGATATCTGGATGGTGCTCCTCCACATTTTCGTCTCGGTGTAAGAAATTGCCTTAATGAAGTTTTCCCAAATCGATGGATAGGCAGAAGAGGGCCACTTGAATGCCCACCACGCTCCCCTGACTTAACCCCACTAGATTTTTTTGTGGGGTTATCTAAACAGCAAAGTGTGTTAACAGACCAGACACTATCGAAGGATTGAAAAATCGTATCAGAGAAGAAGTTCGAAACATAACACCAAATGTTATTCGAATGTAATTGATACCTCTGTACACCGAATTGGGCATTGTGCAATGGTTAATGGGGGCCCCTTTGAACATTTGCTATAATAAAATAAAAAGTTGTACTAAATTATTGTTTTCATTTAGTTCTTCCATTTTTTAAAGACTGACAAAAAAGTAGGTATAGCCTTATATTGCTGAATTCGTCTTTAGAAGGGCTATTTATTTATATTATAAAATATAGAGAGACCTATTAAAAAAAAATGTCGGTAATATTAAAGATCTGTCAAAAATATGGCTCAAAAAAATAGAAAATATTGGGAAATAATGACAATTTCTATTTACTAATTGACCTGTTTCAGCAATTTTTTTAAATTTCAACTAGAAAAAAAATATGAATATAAGTTATGTATACAGGGTGTCCTGAAATTCATGCAACAAAATTTGGTCATAGAGGAGGCCACTTGGCAAAAATAAAAAATACGGGTCCCCTAAACTTGTCTTAAGAATCTGTAACCAAATTTTGTTGCATGAATTTCGGGACACCCTGTATTAATTTAAATACGCAGACTGGAATATACAAATAACCAGTATTACATTTAAAGTGGAAATACGTTTTCTGATTTTGTACAAATTCGTTTTAAATAAACTAAAACAGTTGCCAATAGTACATGATATTTTTCAGAGCACCAGCTTGTTTACCACAGCGCTTGTCTCGAAAATCATGTGAACAATTGAACATTGGACTTATAAGTTAGACGTGAATAATACAAAATCGATAGTATTGCCGAAAACACCGACAACACAGCATAGTAAATCTCCCTTTCAGTATAAACAAGTTATGTTATCTGTAAATGCTACAATGAAGTCAGTTGGCGATTTCTAAGTTTGCTATTAAAAAATCAAGCTTGTTTACCTTGTATTCGACTTCTTTGTCCTATTTTTTTTCGCAAGAATGTATAGTAAAGAGAGCAAAAACAAGGAATATATATATATATATAGAAGAAACAGTAGTAGAGAGAATGTTATAGGGAAACAGACCTAGAATTTGTTACTTTATTCTCAAAATTACTGAAACAGAATTGGAACAGAGAAACAAAATTTATTATTGAAATTGGGTGTAGATTAAAAATATCCATCATTTTGAATTTTAAATTTGTTAATCGTTGTCAAGTCAAATCGTTAAAACAGCACTGGCTTTCTGTTTGCAATGATACGCTAATTGTCACGGTTTTTAGTATTCGGAATTATAAAAATTATCTGCATAAAATAAAATATGTGCCATTCCACTGCAACATTGACACGGCTATAAATCCCTATGTAAATATTACCCTCTGCAATTACACACCTAAATTATCTTTTTTGTGTACGCATTTGCATATTTTTAATTGATGTTCCGTGTAATTGATTCCCCAATAAATAAACCTCTAACAAAGCAAATTTTCATGACTACATGTGGTGCTGCGATCAATTTCAATTTGTTTCAATATTTTTGGCATTACAACGGGGCGTAATGAATATAATATCGATGAATATATTTCCATTTATATGAACTATTTATCGTTCGTATTTTTTGTTTTTCCTTAATTCCGAAATTAATTCAGAACCTTGCGTTGTCAGCAACATATTAGCTGCATCAACCATTGGAACAGTCAACAAAAAGGACCGGTACATCAAACGACCAATTTTCATCATTAACCGATTACTTACTACAAATACTGTTTAATCAAAACATTTTTAGGACAAAGATGAAAAACAGGGCTATCTCCATATACGCTAAATTATGGGGGGTGTAATTGTACTAAGTTTGTAGTCTGTATCTAATTGTTCCCCCTCCAAATCAAAAGTTATATTTTGTGAAAGTTATATGATGACTAATTAAGGAAAAAATACAAAGAAAGATTTTGGATTTAATTATATGAAAAAACATTACACTCCTCATAAACTAAAGGACCGGACCGATGATCTAAAATAAAAATAACGTTTAAATTTAATCTTGTGGTAATTGAACAGGAAATTTCATAGGAATATTGTTTGATTTGTAATTTTTCATTTAACTATACTCGGCAAAAAAATTAAGGGAGCAAACAAATTTTAAAATTTTTTAGTGATTTTTAAAAGACTTCGTGAATAATGATCGTATTGAAAAAAAAGAAGCATCTTTAAGCTTTAAGCTTTCTTTAAGATTCTAGTTTTGAAATCTTGAAATGAAAATTTTTTCTGAGGATCACTCGCCGCAATCAAAAGAAATAGTGCAAAGCAAATATTTTACATTTTTTTTCCAAACTCTCCATCGTACAGAAAACGGAAGGTGAGTTTTGAAAACTCTAATCAATCCTCTTGAAGGGCCTTTTGGTATGTCATATATTTTTTATATACTAAAAAGTGAAAAAAAATACTTTCTCTGCTGTTTTGGAAAACCAACGACAACTGCGAATATTGCGAAAAGTACCAATGTTTGTAGTTTTTTTTTATCGATTGGTCGAACCGTTTTCCTTTCCTGAATCGTCAGTTTTATAAAAATTTAATGTAACAGGTTTATAGCTCCCTAAACATCAATTAATCATGATTAAGATGGAAAAAAAATTGCGGTATTTTTCTCCCAATTTTACGTTAAATACTCATTAAATATTGAAAAAAAAAAATTGAAAATAAAAAAAAATAAATTTTGAAAAAAATTTAATTGTTCAAAATTGCGAATATTACCGATGTTTGTAGGTTTGTAGGTTTTTTTTAGCTCAATATATACCCATAGGCCTGTAAATTTTGAAATCGATCGGTCCAACCACTTTCTTTTCCTGCATCGTCAGTGTTATAAGAAATTAAAGGTTCCTTAAATATCAATTAATCATGATTAAGATTAAACAACATTTGTGTTATATTTCTCCCAATTTCACGTTAAATACTCAAAAAATATTGAAAAAAATACAAATTCTAAATTTTGAAAAAAATAAAATTTTTAAAAATGTTTTTGTTTTTTTTTCACAATCTCACAGTGAATACTTATCAAGTGTAGAAAAAAATATTAACAATATTAATATTATTTTTTTTTAATGAAAAAAATTGGTAGTTTCGAAAAAAACTGTTTTTCAAAAGGCTTGAAAAAGAATCAATAAATCGTATAGAGACGCGTGTAAAAAATGCATGAAGATTCACTTGGGGTATCAACTTAAATAAATGCAATTAATTTTAACTTGATGAAATATGGCATGCGAAGAAAAAAATCAGTTTCAGAATATTTTTAAATTTCAATATTTTTTTAAATTTCAACATTTGGACATTTGAAATATTCAACAATTTGATCTTTTTTTCAAAATTTTCAATTTTTTTTCGATATTTAATGAATATTTAACGCGGAATTGTGAGAAAAATAACGCAATAAATTTTTTTCTAATTAAACTTCGATGATTCAGGAAAGGAAAGGAAGTATTTTTCGCAAGATTCGCAAAGTAGTCGTCGATTTTCCAAACCGCGGAAAAAGTAATTGTTTGCATTTTTTAAATTAATAAAAATATAAATTTTTTTTTTCTCAAACATACCAAAAAGCCCCTGAAAAGGATTGATTCAAGTTTCCAAAACTTACCTTCCGTTCACTGCACGATCATTAGTTGAGATAGAGATGTCAATAATAAAATAGGTGAATTTTCACTCAATAGCCGATATCTCAAGGAGAAATAATCGTACAGAAAATAAATAAAAAACAAATTGAAGCTGAGGTATCAGGCTAAATGAGCCAGAAAAAATTTTTCTGAGCTGATGGGAAGATTTCAAAATTGGAATCTTCAAGCTTCAAGATGTTTCTTTTTTTTCTGGATTATTCATTATTCAAGAAGTTACAGCCTTTCAAAAATCACTAAAAAAAAATTGAAAAATTTTCTGCTTCATTAATTTTTTTGCTGAATTTACATGAAAAGCAAATCTGGTGTTTATAAGGAAAAAAAAGGCAATTCATCTCAAAAACACAAAGTAAGTTACAGGACTAAATATAAAAAAGTGTATCATCAATTTTGTCGTTAAACAGCACCCTGTATTTCTAATAATTTCCGTGCTCATTTAAACAGTTCTAATCGGGTATATGTAAACTCTACTCCTTCATGAGATTTTAAAATTTATAGCCCATAGACTTACGGAAGGCAAGCAAGCCATCAAAATCTCAATGCAGCATTCAACGATTTAATCTAACAGTATTAAAGGCACCACGACAAGCTAATATATACGTGGCGGACGTCGACGAATGCAGCCAGCATTTTCGAAAAAAACAGTTCAATGGGTCGTAAGGCGAGGCAAGCAATAAATGTTCTAAGCTGACAAGCCCGGGCTCGGCGAAGAGCAGCGACCAGGGGGGACAACTTTATTACAAGCGCCGTTGCAAAAACTTTGACCCAATGTCTCGCCTGGCAATTTAAACGGACAGGGCAGTAAAAGGTAAGCAGATGACATGCCTTGGGAAGCTCGTAATTCCTGTCGTGTTCGCATACACGTAAACACTTGGTTTATGCAAGGAAATAAAGCTGGAAAGCGTTTTGTAACTCTAAATCCGCAAGTCAGATTTTATCAGATGCTTTCTTTCGGGGATCACGATGCGAGTGAATTGATCTTCAAATCATGAACAGTTATAGTTTCACCCAGATACATGAAACCAGAATAAATAAGGAGGCAGAGGTGTAGTATTAAAAAAAATCTTGTGATAGAATGAATTATGCCAAGGAATATAAATAATAAAGGCAAAGGCAGGTTAAAAATTTCAAAATTGAGTTTAAAATGAAAGGTAAGTTTGACCAAGTTGGTTTAACCAAAATAGTATATGTTGACAGAAATCAATCAATAGGAATGAAGGAGCAGTTGAGATTAAAAAAATACATAAAATAAATTGAATTTAGAACATGACAGAGTAAACAAAGAGAGAGGATTTCAAACAAAAATTTAATTAAATATCATGTAATGAATTATATTCAGAATTTAAATTTGTGATTGGTAGAAAAATTTGTATTACTAGAATTATTAAGAGTGATTTAAAAGAAAATTATAGTGGGATATGAAATAGAAAAAGTGTGGATTACTAAGAGACGAGAAGAAAATAATCAATAGGTAATTATTTAAAAAATTGGTAAGAAGAAAAATTTTGGAAGAGTAGAATTTTATGAAATAAGGAAGAAAAAGTTATTGTCCAAGTATAGTCAAAAATAATAAGAAAATGAAAACCTGCAGGGAATATATGGAGACAGCACCATTTAATTGAATTCACGGAAAAAAGAAGCATAAGTAAGTCGTAGGTAACAAAAACACAAAATCCAATCTTGTTACAGATACCAAAATACTAAACCAAGAGACCAAACCAAACTTGTGGAGAACCGAAATAACCTAATTCACCATTACGTATAGGAAGCACAGAACATTAGAGCAGAAATACAATACATGGACTCACATGACAGATGCTGATCAAGGAATATTGTCAAGACTAGAAGATGCAGAATATAACGGGAAGTGCATAAGGGACAAAAAGATACGAAGTTTAGTGTCTAGGACAGATTAAGAAGGTATATACGTATTGATAACCAAAGTTTTACATATATGTGGTTAATTTATTACGGAATATCCGTCAGCAGAATATAATTGATTAGTTTATAATTTAGTATAAGAATTGGCGCAAATTAGAATAGGGTAGGATTAGGTTATCTCAACTGAGAAATGAAATTAGTTTTTGCTTTTAAAATTGAATACCTAAATAAAACAAATTGTTAGCCATTCACATAAAAAATCTTTTATTTTATTTAAACTAAAGTAGATGATAAAAGTAAAATATAATTGAAATCATTTTTCTATGATAAATACAGCAGTTTTGGTCAAATAAAGTTTAAAGACAATTTTTTTATATTGAGGTAAGATTGCTCATGCTGAATTAAACATTTTTATATATTGTTTTAAAAATTGAACAAGGACTTTCTCTATAAATTAGCAGACCATATCTAAATTAAATTATAAATATATGCTTACATAAGTTGGCGCCCATACAAGAAGAAAGAGGTATGTTGAGAAGAAGAGGAAACACCAACTTAAGCAAATAAAAATTAACATCTCCCGAAATTATTACAATATATTTAAAATATATCATAGATATACTTCAAAATACTAAAAAAGCAATCTTGATAGTCGCAAACATAATATAACAGAATTAAAACTAGACATAATTTTGTGATAGTCAGTATTTAAAAGATTGCATATTATTCAAATTAAGACAAAATACTTATATGCAACATGAAAACATTATGTTGGAATATAGAACAACAGATTTTCTAGGTTCTATACGAGAAACTATTCAGTAAATATTTGAAGTAGAAAGGAACAATCAATTTGTGAACAAGGTTATTACAAACTGAATAGTAATGTTTCTATCAGCATTTTATCGAATTTGGATAGCAGCAATTCATGGTAATATCCTTATAGGCTAAAAATTCAGAAATCGTTTTCGGAGATACTGAATACTGCCATCCAATTTGCATCAAACAAAAGCATGATAAAGTAATTTTAATGTTTTTAATTTAGATACTGTTGTTTAACAAAGTGTAGTACTTTTGAAGTAGATGTCAATTGTCCTATATGCTTTATACTGCCCATAAACTTAAAATTCTGAGCAGAAGATATGCCTAAATCCTTAAATTTTCCAAGTCTCTTCAAAGAGCCATAATTGGTCATGTAGTCGAATAAAATGGATTCACGTTTTCTGTGGAAGTTAACGATATTACATTTGTTAACACTACGGTTTAATTTGGTATTAGCACACCAATTCGCTACGATATTCACATTATTTTTATGTAACAGACAATCATCGAGGGATATTTTAACATTACCAGCATAAATAAATTAACTGCACTTTATTTTTTCAATTAGGTCGTTTATAATAATCCAAATGGACACTGTCCCAATATTTGAGCCTTGAGGCACATCTGATAAATGGACGAATGGTAGTGATTTGGAACCATCCATTTTAATAAATCGGTGACGGTAGATCAAATACGAATAGAACGTTGTTGCATAGTTGTGAAATGACTCACTGGTAAGAACAGATCTCTCCATCCTCATGCTTCGCGACTATAAATGACCGCGACAGGGCCGTGAAAACATGTAATTGTTCCATGAAAGTTTCATGTAATATTCATTACGTAACCCCTGCAATTCCCTGAACTGTGATTTATCTTACATGTGGGAACGGACTATTTAGTGGCTGGGGCGTGTTCACACACAAACACACACAAACGCACACATACAAACGTACATTTTCAGCTTATCTAATGTTATATCAACCTGGCGCACACACCCGGACAGTCTGCATGCACGCGAATTTATCAAACTATCGAGAGTTTACATCCTTCGTCCGGGATTACGTCGTGTTTGCCTCAAGCTAGAAGCACACGAAGACTGAGTCCAACGCATAAGCGGCACAGTTTGTATGCTTGTGAATTTATCAAATAATTGAGAGTTTACATCCTTCATGCGAGGTTGTGTGATTTCGAGTAATCTGAATGGCGCCGTGAAGATGGCACCACTTACATATTGCTTCTGTAATCTCGACCACAGTTGACAGGGGCCCGTTAGATGCTCCACAAAAGCGTGAACAGGCCTTAGCCGGCGGCGGCGGGTCTCAGCTAGGACAGGAAGAGGCCCTGCGAAGTGAATTAATTTCAACACTGTATATCCTAATTAATCATCTATGAATGATTTTTGCACTCAATATTTAGTTAATTAAAAACCAAGTCTGAGTAAAAAATGACTCAATAATAGTTAAATTTAAATCATATTAGAGAAAAAGTCAACTCTAAATTGGTCTTATATACTCAAAATAGAGTCAAAAGTCGCTCAATTGATAGCAGTAACTCGGATTTTAGTAAAACTTACTTATCTCTAATGCAATAATTTCACTCAGTTGCACTCTTACTAATAGAGTGAAAATTTCACTCAATCGGGTGTGGACAGAAATTGATACATTATTGAGTAAAATTGAGTGAAATTTGTGTGAATTTTTTTTTACAGTGTATGTACTACTGTGGAGCACTTTGGATATCGTATCAGGAACAAATTATGTGAAAATTAGACATTTACATTTCGATCATTTTTTTGATGGTGAAATTACTACCAGCAAATAAATTTTCAACCAATACTGTATCATTTGATATAATTTGCTCCTGTCAGGAAGAATTTCGCAAAATCACAGTGTTTTCTGAGCATATGTGGTTCAGAGCTTGCTGTGTTTTTGAAATCTGTGATATATTGTTCATATTAAACAGGACGGTAGAGACATTGAGCACAGTATCCTCTGTGAAATTACGAGATGTCTTAAGACAGCTCCATCCAGTTCACCAGTGACATCGCATGGCACAACTCTAGTTTTATATGCAGGATTTAGCCGGTGTAGCGATGTAATTGTCGACGTGAATATCATACTTCACCTCTGGCTGCTCTCATTGCGGATAAACTGTGAAAATTAAGTGGAATAGTTTGCACCGTCTTGTGTTCGGATTTCGGTGAGATTAGGTCTATAATTTACACAGACGAGATTTGAATAGAGAACAGGTATTTAGCTGATGTTGTCGATTACAGGTAGATTATAGCGCGATCATCGATGGCAAAAAAAGTTTACACTAATTTAGAAAGCGATTCTAGAAAATATGTATATAAATAAAAAGAAATAAAATACTGAACCTTTACAATCATAAAAAATTAACAAATTACACAGGTCACACAAGGGTCAAGAAGCAGACACACTAATATGCATTCCCGATGGATTTTGGTGCGCTGAATCCGAAGCTGGCCGCAGGATTGTTCTATCACTTCAGGTTTTTGAGATATCCTAACCTAAAAGTGCAAAAACACTGTTTTCGTTATATTTGAGGTTATGTAGTAGATGTAATTCCATCTATTCTTTTTCAAAAAAAAATACATATAATTTAAAAGCACAAGGCTCCCTCTTTCGAATGCCGTTGAGTTTGCTCAAATATCTTTTTTTATTTCGTTGAGATATCACATGTTGAAATTTCTAAGTTTATCAGTTTCTTAATATGCGAAAATCTACTAAGGATCCCTTAGACGTCAAACAGTTGATTGCAGTTCAGAAACTTCATACTCAGAAACTTTCAATACATACGAACTCAAATTCACAAACTCCAAATCCACAAACCCACAAACCCCAAACCCACAATCCCTAAACCCACAAATCCCAATCCCACAAAACCCGAACCTACAAACTCCTAGCTTATAAACCCCAAGCCCAACCAACTTCAAACCCACAAACCGTATGGGTATGAAGTTTCTGAATTGCAATCGACTGCTTGACGTGATGTGTAAGGGATCCTTAGTAGATTTTCGCATATTAAGAAACTGAGAAACTTAAAAATTTCAATATGTGATATCTCAACGAAATAAAAAGATATTTGAGCAAACTCAACGGCATTCGAAGGACGCAGCGTTGTACTTTTAGATTCAATGTATTAGGTTTTTTAAAAAAAAATAGATGGCATTACTCCATAACCTCAAATATGACGAAAAACAGTGTTTTTTGCCGCCAGATTCGGATTCAGCGCACCTAAATCCTTCAGAAATATATATTCAAGTTTCTGCTTCCAAAAAAAAGTTAAATTCTGTTGGTCTGTGTTATTTAAATGAAATCTGTGTAGTAGAAAAGGATTAGGATTCGAACAAATATAGCAGGTTTCTGTTGAAAACTAAGTAAGTATACTTTTTGATCACATATAATTTTCCACTTAAATATTTTTCACATTAAAAATGAGTATTATTGGTCAAAATTATTCTAAATCCACCATTTTGAAAAGAAAACTTGGGAATACGGCTATTAAATGTACTCTCAAAAAACAGCACAGTAATCACTACAACAATGTATTACAAACTGACTTTTGAATACAGTCCGGCTTCGTAAGAAACCTACCAACTCGTAAAAAGTATTACAGAATTTTTCGTAAGGACTCGCAGCGATAAAATACATGTATTTCGGCAGTTCCAAAACAGTTTCAAACACATTTTTAATGAGCAGCTTGTTTCTCTATGACCTTAAACTTCCGATACAAGTTTGTGACATTAGTTAACTCAGTTTTTGCTCCTTTTTCACCTTTTTAAATGTTTGAAACATCATATAATTCCAATCAAAACAAAACACTCATTCTTCATAATTAAATATTACTACACTACTTGCCATGCAGCCGCAAACAGTCAACAGAGCATGTGGAGTAGAACAGCATCAGCCATTACTGACTACGCAATCGTGCATTATTATAATTAAAAAGCACCATTTATTATCTCAAAGAAGTTTGAAAAACCTTGTCGAAATTATACTCGCAACTTAATAATTGCCTTTTATTTGTGCAGTAATTTGTATTTAGACAATCTGTGCAGGGAAATTTAAAAAAATACATTGCAGTTATCAAATATCTCTTAAAATCTATAAAAGAAACAGAACTAACACAAACAATAGAGTTTTCCATATAACGAGCAAACAATTTCTATTTTTCTGACTGTTATACCGAAATATTTTCAATAAATCTACTCGAATACTATTTTATTAGAATAGATGTAGCTTGAAACATCCAATCTCCTTACATCTATGTTCATTTTTATACATAGCGTTTGTAAAAACGACAAGTAATCTGACTTCCAAGGTTAATGACCGTACTTAACGGCTATGCTATTTTTTCACCTTTTTACCGCATCATCCTTGATCATTTGTTATTGCTGACGTAAAGAGCGATATCGGTATAAAACACAATTACGGCTTTTACGTGTTCGAGGAAGAATAATATTGCATATTCCCAACAACTTATCATGGGCGACCTTGTGGCGAACAGAGAGCGTTTATATAAACGCGAGAAGTTTTATTATTTTATATATTTTTGATAAATTATCCCGTAAGTCGGTTTACGGGACACTTCTGGTTTTATAAATGATCGGGGTTTTATCGCCTCCTTCGCGACGAAGGCACACGCGCCTAGCGTAGCCGTGTGGCCTAGGCCTGCTGGGACCTACCACAAAATGTGAAGGCCGGATTATTTTGACGGAGTTTACGGTTATTGATTATGATTACATATTTTACAGTCTGTAAGCACTGTCGATTAACCAAATAAAGCGTGTATTAGCGTTACCTATCCTCGGGTTTGGGCATGTTAGTCATGTTCTTACGGTGTTACACTGAAAAACAACTTTAGTTACAATAAAATTAATTTTAGTGAAAGCTCATACATTAATTACACAGCCACACAAAAAAAAAGTATCGGATCTGGTATTCAGACCCATGTATTTCCATGTATTTTTTTTCGCTGAATCCGAATCTGCCTTCAAATTTGGACCAACGAGTCTGTGTTTTAGGGAAAATTCAAAAAGCAGGTCAAAATTCACACAAAACGTAATTTACGATAGACGAAAGTTATAAAAAATCAAATTATTCTACCAGCTTACTAAACGTATGATTTTTCACTCGTTTAATTCCAATTTATCATCATAGAATCAGACAAGCTGGTCCAATTTAATTCAAAAACAGAAAATAGATTAACAACGCCATTTTCATGGCATAATTCGTATTACAGAGTTTTGGATCCATCTTTTTATCCACCCACCCATTTATGAATTCATATATCTTTATATTATCCACCTACAAAACCCATCCATCTACCCATCTATACATCTACTTTTTGTACTGAGAGACTGAGAGATGAGATAACAGCCTAGAAAATGGAGAAGCAATAAAACTTGTAGAATACTCTACTTTCTAAACAAAAGAAAACGATATCTACAAATTATTCTTATTTTTGTTGCTATAAAGTGTTCTTTTTTCTTCAAAGGATCTATGCAAAGAGTTACGCTTTCGTTTAGTCCCTATATTTTTCGTTTCTCTTTTTAACAACCAACAAAAATCGGCCATCATGTTTTCATCCCATCTTCCTTGATATTAATATTCTATAATCTTCATATCCTGATGAAATCGTTCGTCTTGTTCTTCGCTATAATCTAATGAAGGAAGTGCAACTTGTAGTTCATCAAACATCCCAGATCTTGGAAGTGTTTTATCATTTTCGATACAATTTCTTCGCATTTAGGACTCGTGGTTTCCTAAAAAAATGTTTGCCCTATATAGGGCGAAAATTTCCGAATACATCAGAGGCGAAATTGAAAGAAGGTGTATTCTATGGACCTCAGATTAGGACATTGTTCAAGGATGCAACATTCATCACTACAATGAGTAGCATTGAAAAGAGTGCTTGGACTAGTTTCAAAGCTGTAGCGACAAATTTTTTAGGACAAGAAGAGTCCTAAATACGATAAAATTGTATCAAAAATGTTAAAAGACTTTCAAGATCTGGGATATTTGATGAACTACAAGTTGCACTTCTCATTTACATCTGGATTGGCTTCCTGAAAATCTTGGATCTTGGCGAAGAACAGGGCGAATGATTTCATCAGGATATGAAGGTTATAGAACAGCGATATCAAGGAAGATGGGATGAAAACATGATGGCCGATTTTTATTGGTTGTTAAAAAGAGAAACGAAAAATAGAAGGACCCAACGAAAGCGTAAGCCTTTGCATATATCCTTTGAAAAAAAGAGACCACGTTATAGCTACAAAAATAAGAATGATTTGTAGAAATCGTTTTCTTTTGTTTAGAATGTAGAGTATTCTACAAGTTGTATTGCTTCTCAATCTTCTAGGCTGTTATCTCATCTCTCACAATGAGTACAAAAAATAGATGGATAGATAGGGGGATGGGTGGTTTTTATAGGTGGTACAGGTGGATGAATAAATATGCGTATTCATGCATACGACTGGAGAGAAAGATGTATGAACTCATAAATGGGTGGAAAAGATGGATCCAGAACTCTGCAACACATCTATTTTCTGTTTTAAATGAAATTGGACCAGCTTGTCTGACTCTATGATGATAAATTGGAATTAAACAAGTGAAAAATCATACGTCTAGTGAGCTGGTAGAATAATTTGATTTTTTATAACTTTCGTCTATCGTAAATTACCGTTTTTTTGTGAATTTTGACCTGTTTTTTGAATTTTCCCGAAAACTCAGACGAAGAATTTAAACAAGTTGATACCAGTATGTTTGTGTACACAACTACTGTAATCAACTATCAAAAAACTAAATTCATAAATTCAAACAATTGTTTTGCCTCTGGTTCTTGGACTATTTACTCTTAAGCAATCCGCCCAGGATTTCCGGAAGCTAGCCGTTTCATCAGAGAAGACGTTTGAGTCATTTTCCTAGTATTGTTGTTATGATATTCAATTATTAATTTGTAAACCCGAAATGCACTAAACGGATTGTAAATTTGTATAATGTTTATTCGCACTCTAGACCAGTGTATGAAATCAAACAAAATAAATGGGTCCTTCGCACATTATAAAAAAGTATTATATTGATTAGCTTATACTAGCAGCAAATTGAATTAGTAAAGAGTCCACTTACAATTAAGGAGGTGACTTATTTGGGACAACAGAATATCGAGCTAAATCAGTAAAAGGGAAAAGTTATTTGTTTGTTGAAAGTAACTCGCTTGGGATAACAAAAATTTCTATACTGCAAGTGGGCTCTTTTTAGCTCTTTTGGTTGTGGTAAGAAAAAGATTAATCTGGTTCTTGCTTGTATGTCATTTATTAAATACAGGGTGATTATCTTATCCAAAAAATCTTCTTATCTTATCCAAAAAAATTTTTTGAATGTACTGGGGACTCTCACAAATACAATTTTGTAAAAAAGTCAAAGAAGTCAGTTTAGTCAGGAAAATGATTTAAAAATACACTTTTGCACGGCATTACAAACTAGTCCACTGTAAAACCTGACCTAGCGCAAGGCAAAGCATGCAGTCGGCACGGTGGCGAAGTGTAATAAAAAATGAAGGTACAAAAAAATTTAAAGAATTTCTTTCCCAAAGAAAGAAATACCTAAATAAAATTTTTATAACATAATTTGACATACCTGATGTTACAACAACTGTTCAAAATTTTGTCCACCGAGGTATAAACACATTTGGGCCCGTCTTACCCAGTTTCTACGAATTAACACAAATATTGTGTTGCTTCACCACAACACAAAATTAATGTTTTATTGCTTCGTCATAAATTAAAACGATATCCATCAACTCCGAGTTTCTATACACGTAAGCCATTCTTGACACTTGAAAAACTAATGTGAACACTATCGCAAAAATGTTAATACTAAAATCGGATTTTAGTAGTATTTGGAATCGCCTGGGGCCAAGTGAAGAATGAGCGCATTGCGCTATTCCCAATTTTTTTGGATAAGTTGTAAATCACCCTGTATAATCAATATAGTTCTCTGAGTGTACTTCAATAACAACTTTACAGCAGTACCTATAAAGATATTTCGAAATCTATGAATTGACTGCAGTTTTATCCACCTAAAAAATGGCAACACAAAATTACCTGCATTTCTTTTATTGTCCATATTCCCAATTCCCAATAGGTACGGCTAATATTTAACGAGATCCCACCCCGATTGGAGAACGGCGCGCTTGTAAAAGGCTGCGGCCTGCGAAGAGCGAATTCGGCTCCAATTCCCGTTTATTACAAACCGGGCGAATTGCATTAGGATCGCGTTATTGTCGAGCTTTTCTGCCGCTTTGAAGTCGACTTTTATGTCTGACGAAATATGCTTTGGCTAAAAACCACCGAGAGCATCGTTATTGCAACACATAGTTTGTCGAGAACAATGGAGTTATGGCAGATATTGCAGTTGCAAATCCGTTTAGAGGTTGGCGGACAGAAATTCAACTTCGGAGCGAAGTTATTACTTAAGTTTCGCCGCGTTCGAGTCGGGACGAAGAATTGGAGAATTTGCGGATTAGCATAATCTATATACGGGCATTAGCGGTATCAAAGTTTTTTTGGACGGATTGAGCCGTTTCGGAAACTTCTCGGGACAAATTAGCTGAAAGCAAATTCTACAAATGACGTAATTTCTCTCATTTACATTTTTTTAACCCAATTTCCAAGGAGAGATTTAAATCTTTTATAGTTAAATTTTATGTAGTGACCCTTTTCAGTTATAAATTCAAATACCGAGTGACGTAATGAATTTTTTATTTTTTTGTTCCGGTTTTTTTTTTTCGGACGATAGAGCTTGACTCTTTAATTGATATTTGAATTTATTTTTAGTTACCAAAGTTTATTTAATATTTTTCTGTATTAAAATTGACAAAAATTATTTGTTGATATTTTTAATGTCTTTTAAATGCTCATTAAATAATAACTTGTAATTTTAACTTTTAAAGTCATTTAATTATAACCACGAATAACAAAAAATTACAAATAATAACATAAGCCACGAAACATAGATATAAAAATAATGTCATTTTTTTCTATACATTTGTTGCATGGCTGTTTGTATATTTTTCATAACAGTTTTTAAATATTTTGGATGTAATTTTCTTGCAGTTAATTTTCGCCTTAGTTCTTGTTGGTGGACGTACTTTTTATTTTCGATTTATGTATAAGTATTTCACAGGAAAAGTCTCATATATTAAAAAAAGCAATTTGGTAAGCATTTTATATTTATTTAATTTATTTGTGACTCTATAGGGTGTTCATTTCATTCAGGAGAAATAAAAATGATAAAAACATTACTTTTAAACTTAGCAATGAATATTTTTTCACGAAATTTTATTTAGACCCATTCAGGGGATCCAGTCGATTATGGCAATCTTGACTATATTATGTATGATCGATAAATAAACCAAGATATTATGCAAACTTTAAAAGCAAATTTATATGTACCTACATACTCGTATTATTGTAAACAGAAAAAAAGGAAAACTGTAAAAAATGGCAAATATACAGGGTATTTAAAAAATAAAAGTTTGGCATGTCTCTTCGCAATGCATCAATTCTTTGAAATCATATTCCTTAAATTTTGGTCTTTACCAGGTTATCCTTGACAGGAAAGTAAAAATGCTAAGAACAATATAGTGTTACGTGAAGTCCTTTACCTACATATATTTCTGTAATAACAATATTGGAGAAAGGATTGACAAAATTTGAAAGATTCAATAAAAAAAAAATTAATAGCAATAAGAATAGTTCTGAAATTTTCTGTTAAAACTTGTCCAATAAATGTCGTAGGTTTCAGAAACAAGTTAACTGTATCAATAAGACTCTCAGTCAAAATGATTTAATTTTCTTATAAGGAACATTTGTATTAACAGTACATAATAGCAGTATTCATATAGGTAACTAAATCATATTTAAACTTTCACTTCATGATCACTATTTGTAGATAATCTAAAATACGTAAAAATACTTTGCAAAAAAAGCAGAGCTTGCTTTGTGCCATACACTCTATGCCGATTAGTTGATGTCCTCGAACGGGTGTGTAAAGGTTCTGGTTCAACAACTTTTTTCTGTTCTAATTTTCAAGCACTCGTATTTTCTTTTGGTCATAAATTTTCCTTTCTACCGACTCTATTAAAGCAATGTGTGAAGGATAACGCAGCATAATTTATACCTATATAAATGACAAGAACAACTAACAAATAATAAACTCAGCATACTCGTGCGCTGTTGCCAAGTTTCTGTTGCAATTTTTGGCATTTATCTATGCATATTGGGTAAAAAATAATACTTGAGAAATGGAAACATATAATTTTAAGTATTTTAAACTTATTCGATATCTACAAGCAAGTCTCAATCTACTTAGTTTCTAGTCATAGAGAATATTTTTCTTTGCTTTGACAGCAATGAATTTATAACACGGTAAATATAGCCCTCCTCATCCCGCTTCACTCCCGATGAAGCACCTGATCTCAAGAGAAAAAAATAAAGAACTAGTTAAATTATCTTTAAGAACCTTTGTTTTCAAGAACATAATAAACCTGACATCAATACACAAAATTAATTTTCACATTCACAATGAACAATTGACATCATGCAACACATTGCTATATAACGCGTCCATTATTTTTACCACGAAAATCTAGGAATCCATGGAAGAAGTAAAACTAATGGTACTTTGCTAGGTAAACCTTTTTCGAAATGCAGAGATTTATGTTAAAAAAAAAGTTATATTGAAGTGTAGAGTATTGAAATATATAATATAATTTTAAATTTATATATAGCTAAATCTATCGTCTTTACAAACTGCTAATTTGTACAAAAACTGTAAAAGCTATGAACAAAAATCGAGATTACTTTTGTTGAAAATAAAATACAATTCAATAATGGTACGAAAAATATTTGGCATACCATTTAAGTGAAAATTATAACCACTTAATTTTTTTAAAGTTGAATGGCATTTAATTCATGTCTTATTTCAAAATTGTAACGCTATTAAAAACTTTCTTACAACTATTGATATAATTGAAAATATCTCTAGTGGAATTGGAGCAGGACATTCAACTTGTCCTTCGGACTTTCGATCTCGACAGGTATGTAGCGTCAATCTTAGATAATATCGTTGATAGATGATATATTCACTTTTATCTTGTAATTGGAAGTAATTCTGTAGCAGACTAAACGTGAACAAATATCTGTGAAGGAATTTCTTTTAATGAATATCCGACTGTAATTCAATATATTTGTGAGTATATAAGTGGGAACCTCATTTTTTATAAGGAATCATGCTAAGGCAAAATTAATTTAGTTTGAATTTAATCTATTCTTCTCTGAGTGTAACATGAATAGTCAGCTTGAATTTAACTATTTCAAAACTCGAAAGTGCAGTAAATTTTGTAACAACTACATTAATTATTAAAGGTGTTGCTAAATTCAACTGGAAATTTAAATTAAACCAGGAACATTGAAGTGAAACAAAACTATATTAAGACACTTGTAAAATTATCCCCAAATATAGTTTTTGGGCACAATAACAAATTTATTACAAACATGACGCAAAACAGTTTTTATTTAAATCCGTCTGCCAAGGTTGTGTTCGCGTACCAAACCTTTGTTGTTGGACATTCCTGTGTATTAATATTTATTTTCAATAGTACTAGGTGCTTATATTATCTTGTAAATGTTAATTTTTTAATTTGAAAAGTGCTTGTATATCTAAAGAACAAATAAAATTTAACAATATTCCGCCACGTCTTATAATAATAACTGCAAACATTTTTCAATGATCATGTCAAAGAGCAAGGTAAAACTAGACAAGTTAATACAGCATTTAAAGCAAAACAACGGAACGCGTTAAAATATAAATATTGAAACCTCGAAGTGTCTGAACAGTAACTGAATTTTACACGAGACTCGCAATATGAAATTCGTATCGCCATGCATATCCGGAGCAACCACACAACTATAACAAGAAACCTATTATAGTTTCATTGATGGTATTTCGTAAATGGTTATCTAATACGTGTAATGGGTCGAACTAAGGGCCAACTTGGGTGCCTTACAATAGAATGGAAATCGGCTGCGCTACAACATGAATATCTTCGCCAGCCGTGTAACGGGATTAGAACAATGCGAATCTGACGCCAAGACCTAACTTGGGAATAAGCTGCACACGTCTCGACCTCAAGTGAAAATAGAACTGCAATATGCAGCGACGTTATTATTCCAAAGATCTAGATTTTCTAAATCGCTATACACGTATGTTAGTTTAGTTCATGTCTAGTGTTTTTTTTTAAGATGAATGTACTAAATGTTTTCCTCATCGACGCTATGGTGGAACAGTTATAAGATTAGTCATTATCATCAATCCAGAATTATAGACAGATTGTAGAACTTTCAAATCCTACCAAAGATTTAGAACACTTATTTATGAAGTCGTTTTAGTAAAATTAAGTCGACAAAGTTTTATACCTAAATAGCCCAATAGCATTTGTTACGGTAAATGACGACATATTATTATCTACACTAATATTATAAAGAGGAAAGAATTGTATTTTTGCATGTGTGTATGTTTGTTACGAATAAACTCAAAAACTACTGGACGGATTTCGATCATTCTTTCACCATTAGAATGCTACATTATCCCTGAGTAACATAGGCTATATTTTTTATATCCCAACATGTTTAAAATAAATGTCCACCCGTGCGAAGCCGGGTCGGGCCGCTAGTTGTTAAATAAATTGAGTACATATGGCACTTCTAATTAATTATGTTAATTACGAGTATATCACACTTGTAGAATCGAGTACAATACTAATCTAATTTAGGTGTTCCCTAAAGCTCCAATTTGGGACCACGTTTGTTTATTTTTTTATTAATGATTTACCTGAAGTCATCCATAATTCTAACTGTTTGCTCGATGACCTTAAATTTTACATGCACATAACATTACAGGTATAGTTATTACAACTTATTATTGCTTTCGATTACTAACCACTATTTTCTAGACGATTCAGTTGTCCTCAGTCAAAGCAAAGCATTTGTAGTCACTGAAGATGCTACCAGTGAGGTACGGCGAAACGCTTGTAAACTCAATTACTATATCAATTTGAGTAGGCTCACATCTGTTTAAATGAATAAACAAAAAAAAATGTGGCGTTTGTAAATGATTTAGCTGGGACTGACAGGAAACAGTGTAGAACACATATTATTATTGAAAATCAAATACATGAACGAAATGGCTCTTACAGCTGCCATACTGGGGGTTTTTATTATATAACCTAACTTTTATATTTAAAGTGTAATATTTCGATGTACGAGTATATGGCAGATAATGAGCAATTTCCTATCCTTGCACATACAGAACTGTAATAACATGGCTCCTAACTGGTCGAATACACGTTAAATAAATAAAAATATAAAAAAACTGCAAAATCCACCTTGTATTTTAAAAAAGAGCGTTTGCGGATCTGTTATCAAAGTTTTGACTAATATAGTAATACTATGTATATCACATTATTTATTTTTATGGCACAGTTAATGTTTATAGTACCTTTTTATATGAAGTATTATACGACAAACATTCATACGTGAGGAAGTAATGTTTTAAACGTGATTCACTACGATTATCCATACGAGGAAATCAACTACATCATCTTGAATAGGCTTTACCAAATTTGTAAAACGCTCTTTAGAGATCTATCTCGTCAGTCACATATTACATGGAAAGAATGCCTTGTAAAAAATTACTATATTTTTGTGATTCCCAATTAAAAAAAAACTAACTGAAATTATTTCACAAAAAAAAAGACATATTACTTGTGGTAGGTATAGTAAAATTTAATATTATTCTACCTTTGGGTTTGTAATAGAAAGTAGTATATACAGGGTGTCCCACTAAGATCGACGAGGTAAGATATTAGGGAAAGTATAGGATCTAGAACTTCGGAAAAAGAAATTTGATCAATAAATCGACCAAAAGAAATCGCTGGAAATAGTTTTCAAGTTCGTAGCTCGACCGCTAGGGGGTGCAATCTACATACCAAAACATAGAGTTGAATTTTTCTCAGAAATGTTTCCTACTCAGGTATATTAAATAGTACAAATATGAATAGCCGGATTTATTGCGCATAACTTTATTGACATTTCGTTCTATCTCTCGATAGAAAAGGTGGGGGAAGCCCCTAATCAGAAAAATGCATTGTTTTAAGCATTGGCTCATCACCTCGTTGGAAAGGTATTTTCATGCTTTATCTCGTGGTGAATGCATAATGTCATTTACCTCAATATGGAAACCTATAGATTGCGTTATATTTTCAAAAGAATGTCGTTTTATGGATTTTTCTCAAAAATTTTAAATGCAATGCTATAGTTTTCTTTACATAAATGAATTCAGCACATAAAATTTGTGAATATAGTGTAAGTTTGAAATTTCTAACGAAAGTGTTGTTTATTTATATTGGCGCTATTTATCCAAGTTTAGTTCACGTTATCTTAAAAAAGTGGAATAGCAGGATAAAACTTTTTATAGGTTAGTTTGAAGCCAAAATGAGTCGATATCTTTTTTTATTATCAAGTTATTCGCAAATTAGTGAGCAAAAAATAAATAATGATAACGTATTGAGGAAGGCGACCCTAACAAAAAGATATTTAATTGCCAAAACATAATGCGTTCATAAAATAACCTTATTTATTAATTTATTAATCAATTTTTTTTTCCTGAAGCTCTAGGGCCTATAATTTCTCTAATATCCTACCTCGCCAACTTTAGTGAAACCCTGTGTATTGCGAAAATATTTACTAAGATATATTTTATCACGCCGATAAGTTTCTGTTTAAATTTATTTTTAATTTATGTATTATTTAAAAAAAATATTGAGATGAATTTCCAAATTCGTTCCTTGACTGAACTTAATTAAATACAGTTTGTGTTATATATGATTTAAGATTGTATCATTTTCTTCCTATATATGCAATAGTGTGGTATAATTTTTTTCAGTACCTACCCTAAGATAATTTTTAAATCTGTAAATTTAAATACAAGTTTATTGAAAAATTTTAAAAGTTATATAGTAGATAATAAAAGCTACAATAAACAGAATTTTTTCTAAACAATTTTGAGATATTAATTAATAATTATATTAAAAATATTCCACAAATATAATTCTCTATCATCTTAAAGCATTTACTTATAGTTTAAATATGTATTATTAATAGCACCTAATAATTCGCCAAATTTACTGGTGTTTTAATATCTCCAGAAGAACTTCAGTTCCTAATTTTAATTCACTTTAATCTAAAATTATATATACGCAATTATCATAAATTCAGCCAACAGTAATTTTGTTTTGGAAATAAGAAATATAACTCTGGTGTTTCACTTAAAATAATTAAAGTGACTGACCTTAAACGTCTCACCATCATAGGAAACGCTCAAAGGCACGATTTTTACGAAATGCCCCATTTGGCAACAACTTAATCAAGAGGGCACAGACCGAAATGCAAATTACCATAAATAATGAGCTGAACGTTCATAATGTCAGGACAAGCAATTAATTCCGTGAAAAGTTAGACGAGCATTAATTTAAATGTCTTGAATATTGAGGTAAGTTAATTGTCCCTGTATATATGGCTATATATAAATTTTCTATCATGTGGAATAGAAAATATGAGGTTATGCAAAATAACAAGTCCGCGCCTTTGATTCGTAATGTCACAGAAATAGAACATGAAGTGATTGAAAAATAGATGATTCAATAAAATGACATAATTTTGTAAATCAAGGTAACATAGCACAACTACAGTAGATTTAACTTAAACCGGATTAAAAAAATATTTTCTATTCATTAGTAAATTTTGTTTGTTTACATCAGTATCTAACTATATCGTCCTCACTATATTTACTATAACTTGTATCTGTATTGAAGTAAATGGTATGAGAATAAGGTGACTGAAATCCGTTGAAATCTCGAAAGTTCCTCATGGCCCCAATGTGAGTCCCCTATAATTTTTATTAATAACACTGAAATTGATCTGCATGTGAACTGTTTCTATTTGCAGATGACATGAAGGCAAGATGTATCTAAAACAATCTTCCGCGAAATATTGATATCGTCTTCTTTCATCATCAAGGAATCATAAATTTGATCTGACTATAAACTAAATATATCGACTATTACTGATCCTGAATACTTTTTTTTTAATTTAGATGTGATCTTTAATCATAAAATAACATTTGCTAACCATGGTAAAAAGGTAGTGTCTTCTGTTTCTAAAAATTTGTTACTCCTGTTATGCGAATTAAATAAAGTAATCTGAAGACGTTGATATATTTCGTTGTACATAAAGATATACACAAAAATTAATTTTGGTGTAACACATTTGTTTAACGTTTTTTCCAAATTTCAGCTTACCGTTTTTTCAACTATTTATTTATTTTATAATGTTACACTTTTTATGTTTGTGAAATTATTACATTGTACTTTTTTAATCTGTAACTGACCTTTCCCCTTTGGCTATTGGTTAAAGTATTTAACAAATATAAAATCAATTCTTTGAAATTTAATATTTTGTAGTGGCAAAAAAAGTATATTGCGCAAATACTTATTTACACCATAAAAAGGTAAGTATTATTTACCAGTCGAGGACGATTTTGCTCCCGATCGGAGCGAGGGCTGGCAATAGAGTTCGAGAGTGGTAAATTGCTGCGTGATGTATAACATTTTATCTACTCCCAAATTGTTTATGGTTCATGAAATAAAGGTTAGATTTTATGTTTTGACATTTTTTAATCAATTCATTTTGACATTATTCGAAATCCTGCAAAGTCGCCTTAATTGTTTGGATTTTGTCGTTTCTAAGGTGTTTATAAACAAAACTATATAAATGTCGCACTTTTGCTGGTTTTGAATTATTATTTCTGAGTGATTTTCAAATAGAAAGTGCAGTAAATGCTACCTGCGAATTTTTATTGCCCGAGAAGTCGAAAGTGCGCTACGGACGAGGACCTTAAATATTGGTGGTTAAAGCGAAAAAATCAAAGGGATCAAAATTGTAGAAAATACAATTCTTTCCAACTTTATGTACATTTATGTCGTATAGTCAATAACAAACGAGATAATTCAATAATTATACTTTGTCACTATTTTCCCCCTTAACTTGAAAAATATCGATCGCACGATAAAATTTGTAATTAAAGAAGTTGTAGGAAATCGCATTTCCAACAACTTAAGTCCTTACCATTTTTGTTGTAAAGTTGAAAATAGCTGAGATATTGAGCAAAAACAATTCTTTTGAAACCAACTCCCGCAAGGTCCTACGCTCGCGTCTTTACCGCAAGCGTAAGACCTTAAATATTGGTTATAGCGAAAAAATTAAAGGGATCAAAATTGTAGAAAATATAATTTTTTCCAACTTTGTTTATGTACATTTATGTCGTATAGTCAGTCAATAACAAACCAGATCATTCAATAATTATACTTTGTCACTATTTTCCCCCTTAACTTGAAAAATATCGATCGCACTATAAAATTTGTAATAAAAGAAGTTGTAGGAAATCGCATTTCCAACAACTTAAGTCCTTACCATTTTAGTTGTAAAGTTGAAAATGCCCGAGATATTGAGCAAAAACGATTTTTCCTTAAATTCAAGATGGCGGCTGACGCAGGGGTGAAATTCAGTCGCGATTCTCAATTTACACTACTGTTGACCCCCCTAAAGGTTAGAACAATAAAACTGTGGTCCCTAATTTTTTCCCGGTTAAGCCCTTTTTTTGTCTAACTCGACAGGAGTATATAGAAATTTCAAAGAACGGAGCCAGAAAAAAAATAGTGGTGTTTCTGAAATGTCACTGCTAGCATATTTCATGGAGAAGTCAAGAACTTTAAAGTCGCCGGCGAATTTGTGGAGTCAATACTCAATGATTAAGTCAACTATTTTCATAGAGAACGTGGATATATCAAAATACTCCAAGCTGACAGCATTTTTGAAACGTAAGGATGACGGCTATACACCTAAAAAGTCAAACGTTTTTAAAACAGAACAAGTCAACGATTTTCTCGTTCAGGCACCCGATAACATATATTTGCTAATGAAGGTAGCGACGGTCTTAGGCGTTGCAGGAGCATGCCGTTCTGATGAGTTATGCAAACTTACTTTGAACAACGTCAATTTCAAAAATTTCGATTACATAAGTGATGACATAAGTTACAATTCCAGATTCTAAAAATGGTATGTTACGTACGTGTACAATTACTTCTCGTCTGGGTTCAGTTTCTCACCTAGAAATTCTCAAGAAATATATCAAGATTAGATTGGAAATTAAAACTGAAATTTCAGGTTTTTTATGCGTTATCAAGCAAGTAGATGTTACAATCAACCAGTGGGCAAGAATATCATTTCTATGATTCCTAATAAGATTGCACAGTTTTTGAAACTAGAACATCCTGAAACATATACTGGCCATTTTTTCCGAAGAATATCGGCAACGTTACTGATTAATACTTGGGACAAGAGACATGGTGGGTGGAAATCAGAAACAATTGCTGAAAGTTATGTTGCTGACAGTTTAAGTAACAAAAATGAAATAGTAAAGAGGCCTTTTTTAAAACTTCCACTTCTACAGTAAAATCCACTTACCAGATAATCTCATTTTTCACATTTTTTATTAACGTTTGTTGTGACCAAAACGTTCAGCTCGTGTGAAAAATGCTATTTTCGACACTATTTGTATAATATTTCATAATGATACGTAAAACAGAACACTTTCTTAATTTTATTTAGGAAGAATTAGAAACATTATGGAATTAGCCTTATTTTTTCGTCTACGTCTACGATGAGAGTGCATGTGCCATCTTTTTCCAGAGATAGCTATTGACGATCGCCCTCTTAGTCGCCATTGTCAAAAAATAAGGCCCCCGAGTAACCATTTTATCATTATGTGCATATCTGACGGGTGCCGAACATAAAAGATGGCACTTACTTTCCCTTTCGAGCCGGATGGGTTCCGATCCTCATTTTAGGAGGCGAATTTAAATTCAGTGCTCCGCCGAGACGTCAGAAATGTTTGAATTGTGGTGTTGACGTACACGCGGGATCGAAGAAGAGACTCGAGCTGTGCACCGGGTGCCAAAAGGCTTTATTATCTATTTGTTATGCATTGCGTTTCGCCGAATTGAATCGGGGCATTTTATTGAATAGGTTTTTGTGGGCAAAATTGACTGAGTTTAAAATGATTTTCACTTTGGAATTGAAATATTTGTTCACGCAGATTGTGTGGCGCCGACAATATAATATATTATGTCGGCATGAACATCAAACCGAAAGGGATAATGATTTACATTATTCATTTATTAAAATCGCGGGCGCGCATTATTCGAAAAGTTGTTTCGACCGGGGTGAATGTTGCGGCGGCGGCGCGAGTGCGAGCTATGAAAATGTTAAATTTTGCCTATAACATTTTGGGCTTCTTTATTCTGGTCTATAATTATTTGTTTTAATACATCGAGGCATACTTTTCCAGAATTGCTACTTTTATCTTAGTATTCCGACTTTAAATCTGGAATTCTTACTTTAAACACGAAATTCCGACTCTGAATTCAGAATTTTTTGTTTAAATTCGGAATTTCGACTTTAAACTCGGAATTCTCACTTTAAACAGGGAATTTCGACTTTGAGACCTTGAAATTACGCCTTTAATTTCAAAATACTTACTTTACAGCCGGAATACTATTTTTTAACTCGTATTCGTAATCGAAATTCCTACTAACTCCACTAACGTGGAATACCGACTTTAAACGCGGAATTTCGACATTTATGCTAAGCAACCTGATTTAAAAGCTCTAATACTGACTTTGAACAAGAAATTACGACTTTAAAAACGGAATTCCAACTCGGAATACTAATTTTAAGTCAGTAACACTAACTCTAAATACGGAATTCCGAGTTTTAACTAGGAATTCCAACTTTAAATTGATAATTCGATCTGTGAACTAGGAAATTCGACTTTAAACTCGGAATTCTGACTTTAAATCCGGAATACTAACTTTGAACTCGAAATTCCAACTTTGAACTCGGAATTCTGATTTTCATTAATTCAGTAATACTAACTTTAAACTCGATAATTCAACGTTAAACACTTAATTCGGACATTAAACACGGAATTTCGACTTTAGACTCTGAATAAATTCTGAATATGGAATTACGAATATGAATTTGGGATTCCGACATTAATTATCAATTATTATTATTTTAAAGCTCTAACACTTACTTCGAACATAGAATTCCGACTGTGAACTCGGAATTCTGATTTTAAACTTGGAAATCTGACTTTGAAATCAGAATTCCTCCTTTAATTTTGAAATTCTTGTTTTAAACGCGGAAGTACTAATTTTTAACCAGTGATTTAAACACGGAATTCCTACTGTGAACGCGAAATTTCGACTTTGAACTCAGAATTCCCGCTTTAAACTAGGAATTCTAATTTTAATGCCCTAATACTTACTTTGAACTCGAATTTCAGATTTTAAATACGGAATCTGGACCTTGAACTCGGAATACTAGTAAGTCAGTAACAATAACTTTAAACTCGTAATTCCGACGTTAAACTCTGAATTCCGACTTTATACACGGAATTCCGACTTTTAACTACGAATTCCAACTTTAAATCTGATCTGTGAACTTGGAATTCCGACTTTACACTCGGAATTCTGTTTTTAAATCCAGAATACTAACTTTCAACTCTGAATTCTGAATTCGGAATCTATATTCCGATACGAATTTGGAATTCGAACTATATCTCAGAATTATGATTTTAAAATTCGAAATTCTGATTTAAATCAGTAACATTAACTTTAAACCCGAAATTCCGATGTTAACCTCTGAATTCTGACATTAAACACGGAATTCCAACTTTAAACTCTGAGTTTTGAATTCGGAATACCATATTCCAAATACGAATTTGGAATTCTGACTATATCTCAGAATTATCATTTTAAATCTCTAATACTTACTTTGACTTCGAAAATCCGACTTTAAACACGGAATTCCGAAATTCAAACTGTGAATCCGGAATTCCGATTTTAAACTCTGAATTCTGACTTTAAACATGGAATTCTGACTATGAATTTGCATTTCCGACTTTAAACTCAGAATATTACCAACACAGATTTATATAATTTAAAACAATTTTATTTATTTGTTACAATAATTTGAAAGCACTAGCTAAGTAATATTGTGAAATTCAATTCTTGGATATATATGCAACTACTAAAAATAGACTAATAGAATGACGAGAAATTTTAGTCACAATAACCTTTACTCAAACAGGATATTTTCTAACTTGTTTATAAATTTCACTGACTTACCTTCACACTTTGGCATTGCAATATTCGTTATGACATTTACATTTAAATGTGTACTATTTACGGGACAAAGAACAACGTGGCAAAATCGATTTCAAAGTAATAAATGCAAATAATTTATTAGAAGGAAAGGACAGTAATAATTTATAAGTGACTATATTGTCTACGTTTAAACGTTTGAGAATATATCTTTCTTTTCATCTATTATGTTGCAATGAAACTGAATATAACCCATGTATGGTTAATTAAAAATATATATAAAGCAAGTTTCATGTACTATCTATATACTACATCGATCACTAACGAAATACCAAACTAGCCTGAAGGTTAAATAAAAAACATGTATAAATAGATGTAGCTATTCACTGTTCGTATATTACCAATCCAATTAGATATGTATAATTAAAAACGATTGAAAGAAAAAATATAATAAAAAGAGACTTGACTTCTATCAATTAAACATAAATGCTGTGCTCATATTATAGTATATCGGACATAACAACTCCTAGTTTTTATATATGACTTACAAAAGTTTTAGCCTGATGTTGATAGGTCAGGAAAAAGAGCTGGAAAATAACCATTTCGCGACTTTTTGTTTCGGCAAGCTGAATTTATCACTACAGATGTTAAATATTATGTACAATAACATATTAATTTCTACAGTCATAAAAATGGGGGAAAGAATGTTTACAGGCTGGTTAATTGTATAATTTTTACTTTATTTTGTATGTACATAATATTTAGCGTTTATAGTGAACAATTCAGACGAAACAAAAAGTCGCGTCCAACTCTATATTTCCTGGCCTATTGACAGGACAGTGAATTCGCGAGTTCTGTCTATTAAATTAATTACATACTACGAAATGCGTGAAAAAAGTGGTCAGTGATTATTTTAATGGTTTAATATATTTTCCGTGTACCAGCTAATGGAATAGGTACAACGGTTATAGAGAAGTTAATTATTATTCAACACAATACAGGTACAGTTGGGTTGACACAGGGTAATAAAAGAAATTTCATAACGAGTTATTCCAATTTAAATTCACTTTTACAAACATCTAGTAATTTTTTAACTAGAATTTGACATAGTGAATTAGAGTTAGATTTAATCCGCAATGTGATATTAATCGAGGTCCTATTCTAAATAATTATCTTGACGTGTGGCTTGGCAAATACGTTAGTGCGCGTGCGTAGTAAGTAATTGCTTTTCATGTCGTCATCGGTTAGCTAAAAGCACCTTCAATTCATTAACAGTTAAAGATGAATATAATCTTAATATAATAATAATTAGAAGCCAAATAGGTATCAAAACTGTTGAGAAAATTCCAAGCGAAATTGTAGATATATTGGGTTGCCCCATCTACAAATTATACTTACCATAGTTCTAGATGATTATTTGCAAGCATGCTTGCAGATGCTTGAGATACTTTAAAGTTAGATGTGGTTGGAGTAATAGATGGTAGCAGAATAAATTTAAAACAATGCTACAGCTCCAATCATGTCTTTAATTTTAAAACATCTCCAGCATCTGCAAGTATGCAGACAATCATCTAAACTATAATCCTTTTGTGAGGAGCGAATAAATCTGAAACAACATCATTGCCACTGCTGATGTACTCTTTGTAATATTGGGAGGAGAGGAGAGCCTAGAATACTTGTTGAGATTTGTGTTGAACGCAAATTAAATGAAGTAATGAATAATGAATCAGTAGAAGCGTGCAAATTTTTTACCCTGAAAGTGAAACTGTCACTTTTGACAGATCGTGGATAAACAGTTATTTACGCCATAAAGGAGGTAAGTATTATTTACTCTCGGACTTTATTGCCAGCCCTCGACGTAAATTATACTTAACTGCTACGGGATGTATAATATTTCATCTGCTCCCACAGTTCTTTATGGTTCATGACATAAAGATTAGGTTTTATTTTGTGTCATTTCTTAATCAATTCATTTTGACATTATTCGAAATCTTGCAAAGTCGCCTTGGTTGTTTGGATTTTGCATAGATCTAATATAGATACTATTAACTCTATGGAATTTTGTCGTTACTAAGGTGTTTATAAACAAAGCAACATAAAAGTTGCAATTTTGCTGGGTTTGAATTATTATTTCTAAATGAGTGATTTTCAAATAGAAAGTGCAGCAAATGTTGCCTGTGAATTTTTATTGCCCGAGAAGCCGAAAGTGCGCTACGGACGAACATATAGAAATGTCAAAGAATGTTGCCAGAACAAAAACACTGGTGTTTCTGAAATGTCACTACTAGCATATTTCATGGAGAAGTCAAGAACTTTAAAGTCGCCAGCGAGTTTGTGGAGTCAACACTCAATGATTAAGACAACTATTTTCATAGAGAACGTGGATATATCAAAATACCCCAATCTGAGAGCATTTTTGAAACGTAAGAATAACGGATATACACCTAAAAAGTCGAGAGTTTTTACAACAAGTCAACGATTTTCTCGTTCAGGCACCCGATAACACATATTTGCTAATGAAGGTAGTGACGGTTTTATGCATTGCAGGAGCATGCCGTTCTGATGAATTATGCAAACTTACTATGGACAACGTCAATTCCAAAATTTTCGATGATATTGTAGTTACAATTCCAGATTCTAAAAATGGTATGTCACGTACGTTTACAATTACTTCTCGTCTGGGTTCTGTTTCTCACCTAGAAATTCTCAAGAAATATATCAAGATCATATTGGATTAGAAATTAAAACAAAAATTTCACGCTTTTTTATGTGCTATCAAGCAGGTAGATGTTATAACCAACCAGTCGGCAAGAATACCCTCTCTATGATTCCTAATAAGACTGCACAGTTTTTGAAACTAGAACATCCTGAAACATATACAGGCCATTCATTCCGAAGAACATCGGAACGTTACTGGTTAATACAGGAGTTGATGTATTAGCAATCAAAAGTCATGGTGGATGGAAATCAGCCACAATTGCAGAAAGTTATGTTGCTGACGGTTTAGGTAACAAAAATGAAATAGCCAACAGGATTCTTTACAATAACTAATTCCAGATTCTAGTAGTACATCATATCATGCTGTTTTAATTGATCAGTCAGATAATATTGAGGCTCCGGTGACTGAAATGGAGCGGTCAAATCACTTTGAGAAAAATGTGACAATAGGCCCATTCAGTAGAATTTTTTTTGCATATTCCAAAAGTTTACCCTTTAATTAGTTAGTATGCCAAAAATCAATTTTTTGTTTCAACGAGAAATGTGTGAAATAAATTAATGAAAACAGAGCGCGGATAAACGTTGAGCGACCATTGCCTGACGTCATAATACCGGTACGGGCGACTGGCAGAGCACTCCGCTCGCGCTCGCTCTCATCCCATTCTGTGTTAATACATACGGTGTGTGGTTCGCTTGGCAGTTTCGTTAATCATTGTTTTGTTATGTCTAAATGGGTCGAAACCGAGGATTGTACAAATATTGTATAGGTCCAGGATTCAAAAGTACCTCAGGATCGACTCCGAATAAAATATTTATTTCATTGCCGAAAAATGAAAGGTTGTGTGATATTATCCACGGTTTCCCCAGCCACGGTATGCAACTCAAAACCACCTTCGTTTTTCTTTGGTTGCACGTCTAGGGGGTTGTAAATTATTATTATTTGAACATTTAGAGCACAATCTTCAACTTTATGCCGGAAAAAAATTCTACCCCATCTAAATGTTCGTGTTCACAAAAAATTCGAAATACGTCGGCGAGAGGGACCTATAAGCAACTCAGAACCACCCTCGTTTTTCTTTGGTTGCCCGTCTAAGAGGTTATAAATATTATTATTTAAACATTTAGAGCAGAATTTTCAAATTTATGTCGAAAAAATAAATTCTACCCCATCTAAACGTTCCCGTCCACAAAAATTTCGAAATACGTTGCGAGAGGCACCTATAAGTAATTTATTTAAATAATAATATAGACGGGCAATCAAAGAAAAACGAGGGTGGTTCTGAGTTGCTCGCACATACACGTCGTCGCATACATCCACAAGTACCGAGTCTAGTACGTTGGGTACATTTGTACAAAAATGGAAAGCAACAGAAAATGTAGAAAAGCGAACCATTTACGTCATTGAGAAAAATCCGAAAATGTATTTAGATATTCCAAGACATTCTATGTTTATAATAAATATGTTGTGTGAAAAATGCATTTCAACAAGACTTGATGTATATCTCTTATACACTCTCTATTTATACACTTAAAAATATAGATATATAATATAGGTAAAAGTATAGCAAATATCTACACATCACTCTAGACGAGGCAGCCGAAAACAGACTGTCGTCTCTTTCTTAGAAGCCGTATAAAATGAGATTTATCTCTCCGACTGCTGGCGAGTGGCCGGTATCGTGACGTCATTACCTGTTCTCTCGCAGTGTTGACCTTTTTAAAGGTCTTACAAATTCAGAATTAAATATATCACTTATTAATCCTATTGACCTAATTTTTTTTAGATATATTTAGGTGGTTAAATACTATCAGAAAATGAAAGAAAAAGTTTAAAATTATATATCACTGAATGGGCCTATTAGTAAACGCGAGGGGAATAATTATTCAGATTTTATAAATGTTACTAAATGTAATAACTGTACAATTACTATAAATATTCATTGATAATAATAATTAATAAAATATAATGTTCATCTAATATTTCTATTTATTTTTGTTCATAAAATATGCATTTATAACTCGAAATGGCTTAGTTACCTCACTTACCTCCCGTTGTCTATAGCAACTTCCACTTCTACGGTAAAATCCACTTACCTCTTTAAAAACAATGTATTAATAGTCTATTTACTGTAGTGGGAGCAGATAAAAAATGTTTTATGCATTGGTTTGGATGCACTGCTTGAAAGTGCGTTTGGTGCCGAGAAAAAAATCCGGCATACGCCATGCCATATATACGAGGTCTGACAATACGAAAATTAAGTGACGGCTGTCAGAGACAGAGCACCAAGACAATTTTTCCTTGTAATTGAGAGGCTCCCTTATAAATGGCTTTTAACCCAATTGAGGCAACAAATAATTATCGAGTGACCCAAGAAATGCCATTTACCCGAACAATTTATCATCGCGTGGATTTTTTGCGAGAAACGAAGAAGAAGTCTATCGTATCGGGCTCCGCCGGGGAGATATCAAGAACACGGTCAAAAATAATTAATGATCCGCCCGTAAGCAGCGATAAATTATGGCACAAAGACGCGAAAATTGGAAACTGAAGTCGACAAAGGAGATCCCCGATACCAACGCCGGACGACTTGCAAACGTAAAAGCAAAAACTCAATTCTTCCCATTCGGCGTCGCGTTTCTTACGTCCTGTTTAATATTTCACCTGTCTACGCATCTTCGCAAACACGCGGATTTGTATTCTGTTGCCGGACGCCACAGATAAAAGCAGGTCGCTTTTTTAACGCCTCCAGGCTGTTGGGGCCCTCCCCTGTCCGGGATACATGACACAAAACGAAAACCCTAAGCGCTGCTTTTGTTTATGGACGCAAACGTTTTCTCGCTATGGTTTGTCGGCGGAGATATCCGATACCGGTGAGAAAAAAAGGAAAAAGGACAACCCCAGGCAGTTTTAACAATTTTTAGAGCAAAAAATCAGATAAGGGACTTTATAAAGTAACTGCGTTACATCTAGGTAGCTATATTAATTAATATTTCATTACTTTTTAATCTAGAGAGCTTTGCTTTTAATTTTTATTTTCATTTAAACTGCACGAAATAGTGTACCTACTGGCATTAACATACGTTATTTAAATATTAGTTTAGTTACATCATATCTCAAGTATAGTAATATTTAATTAGGAAAAATGATAAGGCAAATAAATTTGGCGAATATAATACATTTACTTGAAAAAAAAATTCAGTAAAATAAAATGTTTGCTGTGCAAAATTAAATATTTATTTCTTGAAAATAATATTTAACTCGTATACTTAGTTGTAACATTTTTAGTTCAGTTTAGTTTATGGAGAGCCTGTATACAGGTTTATTGATACGTATCATGGAGAATTGGTTATACAGTACGCGCCTAAAGTATGGAATAAATTCAGTAAAACCGAAACAATTTTTTTTTTGGGAAAAATCCTCGAACAGGTCGATTTTTAATTTAAAAAATACATACGTTTAGCATAAAGGGCGATTTTCAACCGTCATTTGTTTTCGAGTAATGACGTCATCGACATTTTTTTTTAAATAGCAACCCCTATTTTTTTTTTCTTGATTCTGAAAGATCGATTCATTGTCGATCCGACAGTATTAAAATGTTGCCTTCTTACATAGGAAAGTTTTCGAGTAAATGACGATTGAATGTTAGAAAACCCAAATCAATTAAAATAAATTTAGTTTTTCGAAATGCCTGAAGGTTTTTATGGATCACGTAGGTGTAAATCTTTACAAAGTGCCACTGCCATACCGACTTTCTAAGTACTGTAAGCGATATAAAAATTATTGTTGAATTTAAAGTAAGTAAAGAATTGAAATTTTAATTCTGATCGGATGCGGGGATAAGACGAGAACGGAGCAGGAAGTTTGCGATTTATTTAATGAAAATCATCCAGATCGCCGTATCAGCCAATCAACAGTCAGTAAGATAGAAAAAAAATTAGAGAAACTGGCAATGTTGTAGATATTCCAAAACCTGGACGTCCAAGCGTTAGTGAAGATTACAAACAGAACATTTTGATAAGTATGGTGGATAATCCTCATAATACTTCACGATTGGTTGCATTAAACAAAGAAATTAGTCAGACCACAGTGCTACGTATCCTGAGGCAGGAAAAATATCATCCCTACAAAATTCAACTTGTGCAGGAACTCAATGAAGACGATCCCGACCGCCGCTTACACTTTTGTGAAATTATGATGGATTTATGTCAAGTAAATAGAGATTTACACCGGCAAATACTTTTTTCAGACGAGGCCACGTTTTGTCTCAATGGTACAGTGAACCGTCAAACTTGCAGGTATTGGAGTCGGGAAAATCCTCATTGGATGGCAGAGACACATACCCAACACCCACAGAAATTAAATGTGTGGGCTGGAATAGTTGACAACAGAATAGTAGGGCCTTTCTTCTTTGAAGGAACCCTTACAGGAGAAAGATATTTAGAGTTTTTACAAAATGACCTTGTTCCAGCGCTTGCAGTAATTTTTCCTAACGATAATGACCCTGATATTCCTGATGACACCATATGGTTTCAGCAAGACGGTGCACCTCCGCACTATGCGCGCCCTGTTCGAGATTTTCTGGACAATTGTTTTCCTAGGAGGTGGATCGGCAGACGAGGACCGATAGAATGGCCCGCGAGATCCCCAGATCTTACACCCCTGGACTATTTCTTATGGGGCTACTTAAAGTCCAAAGTGTACGTTAATAGACCACATAATTTAGAAGAACTCCAAAATTGTATTATAGATGAAATACACAGAGTTACCCCAGAAATAATTCATAATGTGCAAGAAGAATTTCTACACAGACTTGCGTATTGCCAAGAAGTCGGTTGGTGGCAATTCGAACACTTAATTGAGGTAGAAAACTTATTATTATTTGGTATTTGGTTGACATAGGAATTGTTATTTTTTTAATTAATATTTACGTTTTCTTACATTCAATTGTCATTTACTCGAAAACTTTCCTATGTAGGATGGCAACATTTTAATACTGTCGGATGGACAATGAAACGATCTTTCAGAATCAAGAAAAAAATAGGGGGTTGCTATTTAAAAAAAATGTCGATGACGTCATTACTCGAAAACAAATGACGGTTGAAAATCGCCTTTTATGCTAAAATATGTATTTTTTAAATTAAAAATCGACCTGTATGAGAATTTTTCCCAAAAAAAAAAATTGTTTCGTTTTTACTGAACTTATTCCATACTTTAGGCGCGTACTGTATAACACCATAACACTATTATTAACACCGGTGAATTGTCAGCAGATAGCGTTAATGATGATAATCCGAAGCAAAAACACAAAATTCAACAAATATGTTGGTAGTTGCGTCTTTCCTTACATTCTTCAGACAAATTATCTCCATATACTTAATAGCTATAAATTAGATTAGACAGATTATTTTTCGGATCTTCCAATTTGTTACATATTATCTGTACCATCTGTCCGTGCACCACCAATGGTCTACCGGCATTCAAATTACTTACAGGAGAACAAGAAGCTGCACAATTTACAAATGACAAAATAAATATTTCTCACTGAAATTGTCGCTGTATAATGAATATCTACATATTTTAAAGCAAAACCATGGCGCCTTCCTTAGATAATTAAGACTTCATGCGACGCCATCATATTTTTAAAACCAGTTGATTCTATGTTATGACTGAAACGAGTATATTATCTTTTAGTTCATTTTCCCCATACATCGCAAAATTGCTAATACAATTATCTAAAGAGTTATGTTACAAATGATAACTAAATACATAAATATTATATGCTTTCCTAATACTAAAAATGGAAAGCTATTTGCGATATTAATTATAATTAGTTACGAAACAGTTTAATTATCGTCTTCATTAATGCAAAACAAAGTTATGTATGTAGATAATCCCGAGTGTATTCTGCAGTGGCTGTAATGTTACAGAAAATTAAATCGGTTGTATCACGAATTTTAAATTTACTATTTAATTTGTGTCAATGTCAATGTTTTCAGTAATGTGCAGTTTACGTTTATCGGCTGCACCCACATAATACGTATATTTACAAGGCAACAAAAAACTTGAGTTAATTATACAGGTGTAAGAATAGAGAGTTAAGTTACGTTATAAAACATATTTCTATATTTTGTTGTAGATATAGTGTAACAATAATGTAATTTACAAAGCATAAAGAAACGCAGATATACTTTCAAAAATTAATATAAAAATATGTCGGAAAAGCTTCGTCTTCGACACACAAAATTAATGAAAATGTGTTGTGTAATATTTAATAATATGTAACTTGTATTCATTTTAATTTGTTTGGCACTGCATAAATGTGTCGTCTATGACTGACAACAACTAACATTGCTAAAAAAAATAATATCTTTAAAAATAATGCAAATTTATTACTGATCTTTAAAATTATTTAAAAATTTAAACTTTGTCTCGTGATCAAGAACAAATTCTGACGTCATTTAGTGCGACCAAGAACACAGCCTGCTTCTATGCCGTCTGCTGTCTAATCTACAATTCTTACATAGAAGAGACGGAACCTAATACAGAAACGCGCTCGAGAGGAGCCTCGAAGCAAGCTGAATTTGGTTTTGTCTAGACTAGACTCTTTTGTTAGTTATTATGTTCATGCTGCCGGACCTGTTGTCATTTCCTTGTCATTCATCTTTTCGGTTATCTATGGCACTAAATGACGTCACGAATTAGGGTGGCGGCAAACGCTCGTTTAAAACGCGATCTCGCGCGCCAGATTAATTAATTTATTAATTAACAACCGCTAAGGGATTTGTAATATTTTAACTACTTATTTATAAAAGATTACGGATTATTTCTGGACATTCTAAAAACATATACAAATTGCCCACCTAAAAGTGATTTCACATGATTCATATACCTATCTCGAATGCGGAACACATTTTGCTACAATAGTGCGTCAAATTTTACATAACTTGGGAAAAGAAAAAATCGCGCAAATTAATAAGTTTAGTCTGGAATATGCAAATGTATATTACAAACCCATAGGATTCACTATTATTGTTGGATGGGCAATAGAATATTAGAACTGCATGTCAATTTGAATAAAATTACTGCAGCCATTGCTTCAATTTTTTTGTAATTAAAATATCGACTATTTTTCTTAAACATTTCTTAAATTAAGAGTTCTCGAACACATCTAGCAACTTCTTTAGTTAATTTATGATGTAGAATTTTTCATTAAAGTTTAGCCAATTATTTTAGTTACACCCTATAGCAAGTTGTAGATGTGCATCTATCACAACAGGTTAAAGTTCGAGGTTGTTAGATCAATAAGTAAAGAAAATGTTCTTTATGATGAGTTGCATATGTATAAAATAATTACCACTAAATTTATTCAATTTATAAATCTTTGTTGACGATAAAGCGGCAATGTTTTTATAGACCAGGCGGTATCTGTTTTGGTTTGGATGAATCGTATATCCACGGAGATTTTTGGCTTTTTGGCTTTCAAATATCACTAGAAATGAAAATTTTTCTATGCGCATAAAAAAAACGTGGGCTTAACTTTTGACGGCACAATATGTTAAAAAAATTGGAAAAATGTCATATTTTTCTTCCTATTTAATTATGTATCTTTTTAAGAGTTGATTTTAGGCGAAAATGGAAGAGGAAAAAAATGTTTGTAATTAAATTTTTTACAATACATGACTGGTTACAAATCGAATGAATCATGATTATTATGGTAAAAATCGAAAAAATCACAAAAATGGGGTTAAAAAACAATACTTTTTAGGGAATTTTTTTGGTGTATTTAAATTGGGTGTAGGACCTTTATACTTGGCTCAAGAAAACTTCATGTTATGTAGAATCATCACACCAAATTTCATCAAAATCGGTTCGATAGATTTTGCATAATAATTTTGCAATCCAGATTAAAAAAAAATTGCAAATTTTCAAAATTTTGCACAGCAAAAACCAAGGCCCTTAGATACTTGAAAATTTAATCACATATAGAAGGGCTCTCAGGCTTTCAAACTTTTTTTGAAAAATTCGAATCCGTCAATTAGGAGAGCTCTGGCGCTTGTTTAAACATTGGTCGAATTTTTATACTTATAAACAATTAGAACTTTGTGAATATTCAATCAAATCAAATTTTTTAAAGCAGGTTTTAAAAGTTCTTGGAAAGACGCTTCTTTTAAAAAAAAAACAGATCGATTGATCAATTAGTTACGTAGTTATAGACGATTCAATTTCGAGCAGGCCGAAGCGGCCGCGCTCTCTGCTTCCTCCAAAAATCTCCGTGGATATACGATTCACCCAAATATGGCTTTTTGAAACAGATACCGTCTGGATTATTAAGAGCATCAATATTTCACCTTTGGCTTTACATATCATCAAGTGGGTTTTACTGTACCCTGTCTTTTAACAAGTTTTAAACAAAACCGATCTTATTAAAATTTGGTCACTCATTAATCACACGACAGGACGTAGAAGAATGGTAGCTAACCGTTTTTAACGAGCAGACTAATCACTTGCGAGCAAAATTCATGAGATACGATTTTGTGAGGCAGTTGTCTGCAGACGTAGAACCGTTCTCTAATAATTGGCGCACAGTTAATCTCATTAGTTTGCTTTATGGAAACATAATATCCAAGTACTGTAACAAGATTTTGAAAAGTACCCCAAGGCATGCACATTAAAGGCTTATACAACAGGAGTAAAAAGCGTCATTTCGTTTATACAGCTACGTCAAATTTGCAGTCACGGTTGACGTGATGTCAATGTGATGTTTTAGAATAATATTACCTAGAATTTCGTACCAGCGCAGAGCAGCGTTCAAGTAACTTGTACCTATGAATACAAAAGGATAATACAAATATTTATCGAAAAAATTAATAAAGACACTTCACATGATAGTAAAAAAAAAATTGATGTATTTTCCACTCATACGACTTTTAGGTTTCAAACAGTTTCTTGAACTGCCTAGCATCTGTGACATGTTATAACTTTTATGAATTCTGTATTGAATTGGTTTTGACTTTTCCCAGCACGAAATTTTGTTCCAAAAAAATTTTTCACCCACCTTCCGACTAAATAGCACGTAAAAGAATTATATGGGACATTTTTTTATTAAATTAAATTACTCCTCAATATTCAACAGGTACATGAAATATGTCAATTGAACTAAAACTGTACACAGAGTGTTGTATATTCCCATAACAAAATATTCGTCATATATGAATACTGAAATATTCGAATGGCTCTGAATATTTTGTTTGAAGGAAATGGGTATTATAAATATCAGTTTAATACACATCTATATTAATCTAAAATAAAAAAATAAATATAATGCAATAGATAAGTAATAAACATAATAAAAATAATTTTTAGTTTGCCGTTAACAAAAATTATATCTATATCTAAAATAAAACAAGTTTTCTGTTTTCCTCTTTGATCTGTCTCATGTATAATATGGGATCATTAATTCAATTAATATATTTCGATTTCTCATCCGAAAATTGCACTTCCACAAAATCTTCTTTTTTCATAACACAATTTGAAAACACAGTATGATCCTAAAATGTACTTACGTATACATAGAAACATCCATACGTAACTATGAATTACGATTCAATAAATGAGTGCTAAGTTAACTATTGAAATTTATTAGCTTCTAAGTTGGCTTTGGCTTTTGTGCATCCTAAAGCAAATTGTAGACCGCGCCGGTTAGCTGTGAGTATTTATAATCAAAAGGGCTTCGGTCCCTCAGAAGCTGCAAAATCATTACGACGTGAAATATGCAAATTGCACATTTTATAATGATCGAGTCGTTTCTTCTTATACAGTCGTAAATTTAGTCACAAACTGTTTTAACTTCCTTGGGTACGGAAAATAAGCTGAAGTTTATTCTGCTGAATGGAAGTATCAAAACTTGGTATATACAGTGAATCAAAACGGGAGTAAAAAATTCTTGCGTTCAATATTAACAACAAGGACTTTCGTAAATAAAATACTAAAGGACAAAGGTTGTTTACAACGTTGGAAATTATTTTTCCAGTGATGGCCAGAAGTACGGAATAAAATTCATATCTTTTGAATGAGTTAATTTTTTTTAAAACGCCGAAATACGTTAACTGATTTTGATTTTTTCCCATCTTTCGGTTATATAATAATTAATTTTTCTTCAACCCCCTAACCCCCAGCTACCCCTACTTTTTTTTTCAAATGGAAACATAAGGCATGAGGGGGCTCGTT
>NW_019416318.1:182503-187778 GCF_000390285.2 Anoplophora glabripennis
TTTTTTTATGATTGATTATATTTAAAAATCGATTATAATAAAAATAATTTGCATTAATATTGGTAAAAGAGTAGTTTATAAGAGTTGAAAATGGCAAAAGTAAAATATTCTTTCATAAACAATATAAGGGAATTTTTATTTTAAATTATTGCACAATTATAGCATTCCAAGATTTAAAACGTAATTTTTTATCATTTTTTTAGCACAGGGTTGATTTATAAGTGTTGAAATGTGTTATGAGATACAAATTCTTTCATAAGCAATGAGGGAATTTTTATTTTAAATACCTAATTGCACCGTTAAAGCATTCCAAGCTTTTAAATAGTAATTTTTCATCATTTTTGTCAATGGTGGTTTTTAGGGGATGAAAGGGAAACATTATTTTATTAGCTATAAGTAACTTTTATATTAAATAATTGCACGATTTAATCATTCCAAATCTTTAAAAAGTAATTTTTTATCAGTATTATTTGCATAGAGGTAGTTTTTAAGGGTTAAATAAAGAGTCGAAAAGACCAAATATATCATAAAACATGTTCGAGAACATGGAACATTATTTAATCTTTCTGCTTGAAGATTTTTATCAATAAATTGCTTAAAGCTTAATTTTTAAATTTTTTTAGGGACAGTTTTTACCCAAAAAAACGTCAATCGGGCTTATGTCACTTTTGAACTTGAGCCTAAGATGAGTCTTATTCTAAATTTTCATGCAAATCCATGCAGTTTCAAAAAATTCGGAGATTACAGCTGATTTTCAGCTTCAATGACTGTACTATAAGGACTTTCGTAAATGAAATACTATAGGAAAAAGGTCGTTTACAACGTTGGAAATGACTTTTCCAAGTTAACAATCTTGTTATATTAGACCATATGACGTAGAAAAGTAAAAAGATAAGTATTGACTTTACATAACAAAAAAGTGCGTATATATTGAGAGATCTAAAGGGAATGACACCTCGTCCAAGACATCTTATATGTATATGTTAAGTAAAAAATCAAGTGACAGACTTGAAAAAACCGGAATTAAATTTTTGTATCGTACGATCAAAAATGAAAAATAAAAAAATACGCGATAAATATTTTAAGTACATCCTGAATCTGGAAAGATTATAACAAAATAGGAAAGGTCCTAATTTCATAGTATTTACAACGCTTCAACCAAAACGTAATCAATTACTGTAGTTAAAAAGGGTTGCTATGACCGACAATTTAAATGAATCAGTGACAGCTACATATCGAACTCGTGCAAACATTTGCATTTGCATGATTGTGCAGCATTGAAAATTATTAGGTCAATACTGCCCACCTCGCAATTCAGATCTAGTTCAACAGATTGATAATTGGTGACACATAGAAAACCATACATCAAACAGCCAGAAGAATATTCACTCAACTGTGAGGTCTCCCGTAAATGTAAAATAATAATTTACTTAGAACGTAGCAACTCGTAAACCAAGTTTAAATGTTGTGGAATGTAAAGTGCATGATAATAACGACATGAAAGTCCTCCAAACCGCAACCGCAATCACAGGAACACAGAGTTGAAATAAAATATAGAGATCAGGAGGGGAAATAACGAGCATTAGAGTGTATATATGATTTCTTTCAGCGTGGTTAACCGTTTTGAATTCATTTAAACCACGTAACAAGTGTTTCGTTAAAATCTATCGAACATGAAAATAATATACAGAGTGGAACGTTTAACTGGTACAAATTCTGTAACTTAATAAATAAAGGGTTGTCACAAAATTCCTGAAACACGTCAATTTTTATTTTCAATGAGGCATATCCCCATTGGTTGCTTGAAATGCCATACTCAAAGGTCTCAAAAAACAAAATGTCCGGGATGGAATTATTGGGGATTGCATAGTAGGTCATGTATTTTTCAATGAAAATGTAACCGGACGAACATACCTAACTATGCTGCAAGATGAACTGGTTCATGTTTTAGTGGTTTTATTCCCCAATAATTTGGATCCCGATTTATGTGATCATCGGATATGGTTTTAACAAGACGGGGCCCCACCACATTTTGCTCGAAATGTACGGACCTATCCCAACGAAGTGTTTCCGAATAGGTGAATTGGAAAAATTAAAGTTTATTTCGTCTACAGTAAATATAGATGCAGCTAATTGGTCAAAAACAAACAAAACTTCTATTAACGTATGGCAACCTTCGAGCATATACTCCTAGAGGCAGCCTTCGGTGCTGAGAAAGCGCGACTGGTGTGCGAGAGAGAAAGGAGAATAAAAGGACATGATATCTCTCTCGCTCCGCGAGCTGATTGGTAGGTGTAGGACGGTCACTGGCACGGAGGGGAACACGCACCGACCAATCCAGATCGCGGAGTGAGAGAGATAGCATATCCTTGTATTCTCCTTTCTCTCTCGCACACCAGTCCCGCTTTCTCAGCACTGATGGCTGCCTCTAGGAGTATATGCTCGAAGATGGAATCACATTCAATTTTATCACAGTCATAAAACATTCGCCATATTTTAATATTTTATTGCACTCGGCTGTACGTACTATTGAAAACAAATCAATAGTGGATCATACAGCGGTGTAAACATAATAGTACGAATCTAACAAATCTGTTTTACCGCACAGGCACAAATGGAGGTCACGAAATCTCTTAACATGTCTGCGACTGTCACGACTTCGAGGACTCGTGGCACAGTAAAAACATTGTAATAACAATAAAGAGCCTTTAATTGCCATTGACAGTTGTTTAATGCACCTATAGTGGTTTGCTAATGTATTTTGAATTATATTTATTACCGTTAATGCATGCAGAGCTAATTGACAACGCAACAAGAGTCTTACACTACAATTTTTTTTAATGAAATTAATTGCTATTCATAGGTCGAATAAAAACATTACGGTTGAGTCTAAAGTCTTTATCGTTTAGTAAAATCAACACGAACTAAAAAAAGGAAGTTAGATCCTACAATTTTAGTTGTTACAAGTAAGAGAAGTTGTCTCTGTTAGGATCTGTCACCAACCCACAGTTTCAAATATGTTGTACCCATTATCTAATAATGCAATACAGGACTCGTATATTTTGTTTTATTTTCAATATAAGAGGCCACAACACAAATACGTGAAAGTCTAGCGTCGTCTCATTTTCAATATTAAACTGCATTCTCTCGACGCTAAAGCTACTTTTGTTTCATATTTTTTTACAATACATATTTTCTTACCAATGCTTTAGTTTATTTTATTTTTATTCTTACTAGTTGTGTATCCTTCAAGTAATTAAATATGTAGCTACGTTTTAATTTGAGATAAGAATCTGTATGTTGTCGCACCTGTTGTCTCGTAGAAATTAATAAAATATTAATTTCTACTTAAAAAACCTTAACTGTTGCTTGGTTACCAGTCACAGAATTATAATCGCATTAAGGACAAGTAGTTGTATTACCTCAGATTTCTCTAAATTTTCAAGAAACATGTGACAAAAAAATTGTCTTTCATCAATGATATTGAATGTTTTTAACAAAATATTATGAATATAGAGGTTTGAAGAGGTTTTTGGACCATGATAACTCCAAGTTTATTAAGTTTAGTATTCCATCCTTTGAAAATTGTGTTGTTGTAATAAACAAATCTTACATTTGTCAAGATTACTAGGTAACTAATTTTCCACTATTCCTCAATTAAATCTACATGCAAGTATTTCTCTAAGTAATCAATGATTAATAAAAAAAACACAACACAGAAATGAGACAACCCCCAAATCCAAAAGCCAAAGGCTTGTGCGGAAGGGGGCTACACTTGAAAAAACGCGGACAAACACCCATTATCCATCGACAATGCCAGTGCCGACACCGGGGATCGAACCCGGACCAGAGTAGGAAGCCTAGCCGAGAAATGCTTGCCACCGCACTCTCGACCGACTGCGCTACCGTGGCGATTTTATAGAAGAATAGAATATATATATTTAAAAAAAGTAAGTAAATATATTTTAGTGTTAAAGACGAAAAGATGTAGCCAAGGTTGGATCCTTGAGGTACACCAGAAGTATCCAAGAAAGTATTAGACTTAAAACCATTGCATGAAATATATAGTTCACATTGTTGTAACCCAGATGATTATCTGTTTATATTGTTATATGAAACTCGAAATAAATAAAATAATAAATATTCATTCCTTAATTATTAAAGCAATATTGAAGTAATGAAATTAATAATAGGCACATTGTAGGTAGATTAGAAATTGCCTGATTCTTTATCTCTTTTAAAAAAACTGATCATCTTTCAAAGTTTCGCGTCATGATATTAATCACCATTGCTATTAACCAAATAACATAGACAGTGGCAAATACTAACAAATAAGTCATTGTAAACCATTATGTAGTTAGGAGCTTGTATATGGAAACGTAGAAAAATACTTGAACTACAGTCATCAGAACGTCTACTTTAAATTTGTTATACAGAGTAAATACATAGACATTATAGACCTACCCAAAATCATATAAACCACTCCTCAACTCGAAAATTGCATTTAAAGTCAGTTGTTCTAAAAGTTATAGTTTTTCCGGTATCAATTGAAGAAATAAGAGGTTGGCATTATGTACCAGGTACGGTCGCTGACGCAGCAACTCCGCATTGAAATATTTGAAAATCTTGTTTTCACATTTATTTAGCCATATTCATATACAGGTCTCGTCGAACTAAACGTGGAAGTGGTAGAAATGTATACGACCAGTTGAAGAACGCGCGCGCGGGCAAATGGCGTACAGACAGCCGAATTGGGCGACTGGGCAATAAATCTCAGCTGTTGACAAGTGGCTGAAAAATTGACTAGCAGTGCAGTGCAGAAATGCGGAATTTGATGTGATTCAGGTCATTTTAATATATTTTATCCCTATTTTGCTTATTTAAAGCACGCCCTAGAGTGTTTAAATCCAACTTTTAAAAACGCGCATGTTTTAAAGTTACCATGGCAACATCAAGAACCTGAGAAACGTCAAGTCTAAATGTCACCTTTTTAATTATTGATCTGACAGAAGTACCTTGTAACGTCAAATAAAATATTACTAACAAATGTTTCAAAAGCTTTATTCAAATATTTAACATCTTAATTATTTAAATGAATGTGAAATGTGCAGTTGGTATTGTTTGAAATATTAATACTTCGGTTTTTTAAATCAGATGAAATGATATTCAAATTAATACATTTGACATTTTCTGAAGATAAGCAAGCACAACTCGTTCATCTGTATTTGTTACCTTTTGCTCTTCCATCCTTCGATGAACTTGTCTTCTTTTCTAT
>NW_019416318.1:188337-254945 GCF_000390285.2 Anoplophora glabripennis
ATAATAGTATATTATTCAACGAGCGTATAATGATGGGTATTATTCACGAGGTGAAGTTTACGGCCACGAGCCGCAGGCGAGTGGCCTAAATCACCGAGTGAATAATACCCATTATACGGGAGTAGAATACTATACTTTATCCACGACTACTAAATATTTTTGTTGAAGTTTTTTTTGAAATGTTTCGAAAAACATGGTATGTTAAGAAACAGATATACGACTCGCACAAATGAAGTCGCTGATGGCTCAGTGTAGATGCTCTTTCCCTTCCAACCGCGGGTCCCGGGTTCGAATCCGGTCTAGGAAAATTCACTTTTTTAATTTTTTTTTATATGTACAGCACTGAATTGAAAATATTTAGTGGTTTACACGATAAAATTTTAAAAACGGATTGTTTGTAGCAGAACAATATAATATTATAGCTAAATTAAGGAAGCATCTGACAGTAGTGATTAATGACTCATTAATCACTGCCGTGATTAATGGGTATTATTAAGGTCGAGCAAACAGACGTATAATGGGTACATTATACAATAGTCGTGGATAAAATATGTTGTTGGCCAAATGAACATATAATAGAAATTTTCTAACATTATATACAAATTATTATAATTTTGCCTTTAGCGGAAAGCTTTTTTAGGGACGCCTATGAAACTCATTAAATTTTATTGCTCTGCTGATTTCGGAATTATTAAATAGTAGCTATAACAGTGTCACTAAAATGTGTTTTTAAAGTAATTTCTTCTGCAGCAGGGAAAATAACAGTAGTTGCGACTGAACCGGATAACTGTAATATGACTAAAGTTAGTAATCAAATTGGAAACTTATCGTAATTTGTTAGTAAGCTATACCACATTGAAGTAACATATGCTTTAAACGAAAAATATGTTACCCAAACAGAAAAACTTACTCTGATGACTCCAAATTATCACTTTTGTGGTGTTCATCTTCTAACGTCGCCATCTTTTTGCTGGCAATCATTTGACAGTATTACAACTAACTTTACTTGTTACAAATAAATTTAATCATTTTTCACTAATTTAATATGTTTTGTCCACATGGTAATAAAAGTATAAATAAATGTCAAAGATACATTATTTCTAATTTGTTATTGTTTTCATAAATTCTATAAAAATCTAATTTTCACGGTTGTCACCAAAGTATAATGCATGTGAAGATTTACACCCAAAGCTACCTTAAGAGTAGGTACTACTATAAAATTATAACATTTGATAGAACTTTAAAGTAACTAATGGAATATCAGGATATTCATGAATAGAACCTCCATGATTAGTCTGAGCTTTAACTAGATTATTCCGCGCTTGGTGAATAAACTGTAATAATTTGGTTTTTGGGCAGTACCCATCATTAGTGGACAAACACTTTATTGTCGTTTGATTGTTGCGATTACGATAATGCGATGGTAAAAGCTACTTAGAATACTCTCTCAGTGTTAAAGACCCATCTCCATTTAGCCTCTGTCCATGGTCAGCAGGGTGGAATAAGTCAGCGTCGCTCTTCTTGACTGATCAATTCAATGCTTATTGGCACCTTTCCGTTTCCATAAAATCACCTCAATCGACGACGGCGCGGCAAGCATTCACGTCTCGCAGACATCGTGACCGGGCAGGCCGTATATATCGGGGCGCGATTTGCAGAAAAGCAAATGCATGTAACACCGCTGTGCGCAGCGAGGTTGTGTATCCGGAGCCGACGATGATTTATCTGTCCGATACGGACGCCAGGCATGTTAGCTGGCGGATGGAACGTTTCGTCCCCTCGCGCTCTCCTCCCCAGCCCCATTTGTTTAACAATGGCCGATTCAATTGGTTGTGCAACTAGAGCGAAATATACTTAACCGAAACGGGTAGGTAGCAAACTGCGCTTGATGGGGGGCCTTTGCGGCGAACGTCAACTGTGTCAGTGAACAGCAGTGGAGTTGATGATGTTATTGTGACTTTAATGTGTTGTGGATGATACATACAAAGGTTTTTGGACTATGTAAACTGTGCTTCATACAACCCTTTCAACATCAACATTGAACGTCAGGGATGTCAGTACGCTGCCGTCGTGAAGTTAATTATAAATGTGTGAGATTGACGCTATTGTGCTTTAAAGATGCCTTAGAGAAAAACAAGAAATTTCTTCCAATGTCGCAAATGTTCATGAGCGTTTTTTAATTACTTATTGTCTTCCTTCTCCGATATCCTGGAAAAAAGGCAAATGTCATAACACAATGTTACTATTATTTAGTAAACCCTTAATAGTTCTGATATTGCATTACATTTAAAAACTTATTTTTGTAGAAAATAGTTTTTTGTGGGAACGTTACCTATAAGATAAATGAGAGTTTCTGTGTGCATACAGTCTTATGACATGATCTGAGGGATGTACCAAAAGTCGGGACGCGTGGTAGTTGATTTGTTAATTCTCGGAACGGACATTTAAATATTTCGGTCAACACTAATTATTGAAAAGTTAAGGGTTTTCAAGTAGGTTTAGCGTCGCCATAAAGTCGTCGACAGACTAGTGCCTTTTGTCAGCGAGAGTAATAAATTTGCAAAGCCATCCTTCGGAGAAGGCCTCATGACAATCTTTATTCAATTGTAAATTCAGTCAATTAGATAACAGGGTATAGTTATGCTAAAGCGTCCCGATATTCAGGGATCCCGCCAGTAAGATAAGAACCGAAACTTCGAAACCCAAGAAATGGGCGTGTCGAAGAGTGGTGTCGAATTCAGGAGAGATTTCCGAAAAAGTCAGTTTCATCTTGGGTTCCACATTGAACAGTCTACTTAGTTTTAGAGTTTCGGGTTAATTTAATAATGGATAAAGTTTTTTCAAATTTTGCTATGGATCCCGCATACCCTGAATCTCGGTACGCTGTTGCGTGTAAATTAATAAATAATGTTTGTTCGAGTTGTTGTGTTACCGTTGATTTGTTTGTTTTGTTTTTATCGTTATTGAACCCTTCCTGGAAAGTTTTGGTGTTTTCTTGTCCTTTCAACTTAAGTGTCACCCTATACAACCAACCACTGGATTATGTTCTACATGAGCGACGTACGGTAAGTGTCTGGACTTCATTTTCTGAACGTACAATATTTCTAAGTTCTCTCGTATTAATTAAAGTGTAATGATAATTATAAACTTCCTTTCGGGAAGTAAATGGTAAACTCTTTTGCAAGCTAATATCTTTATGATACTGGTCATAACGGTAGATGGTTAAATAAAGAAATAACCCCTCAGGTTACAGGGATAACGATTTATAGAAACAGCAAAAATAAGAGACAACAGATTGAGAAAGTGATATGGTGATCACCAAGTTAAATATCTCACGATATTTTAAAAAGTAAAACCATTTGGCAATATCTGATTATCTCATTACTCCAGGTGTTTAATGTGAGATGTGAATAAACCTAGCGGCTTTAAGGTTTTCCTGACCTGTGGTGATATTTAAAGTCAGTGGTAAGTGGTATTTAAGAACACTGAAACCTATATAGAAGCCTGTCAGGCAAAGGGTACTATAAAGAATAATATCCCATAAATATATTTTTAAAGTCAGAACTTCTATGAAGCTATTATGCAAGATATTTATTAGCAGATATTCTTTATCTTCATGGAAACGAAAGTTTTCGCACTATTGCGCAAGATTTGCTTTATTTGAAGATGAAGTTGGAGATCTTGCAGTCTTCCAAGTACAGTTCTAGTCCTGCTTCTTCCTATTATCTAAATTTGAACCCTTCAATATTGATTGCCTGGAGATGCAAAGATTTAGTAATTATGACGAAAAAATTTCTTTTAAAACCTAACGTCATATTTACAATACATCATGAAAGTAGTGCCCCAGGTGTTTGATTTGGGAAGTGAATGGACCTATTTATCAATACTATCAGGAAAAGAGTACAACAATAAATACAGTCCCATAAACACACATCTGAAGGAAGCCAAATTCAGTGCCAGTCCTGGTTCTTCTGACTTTAAAATGTGAACCATTGAATATTGCCTTGAGAAGGCAAAGATTTAGAAATAATGACGAAGTTATAATAGCAGTGATTGGTTGAAGACATAACCAAGGCTTCTTGACTGATAAAAATAAAAAAAAACAACAAATAAGACTTACTCGTACGCTTTTCATTATTTCACATATCGTCATGCACCATTTTTTTATAAATAATTAACTCTGTGAGACCGACGTTTAAAGATTTCTTATTTATTTAATAAAAAAGCACGAAAACGAATAGTCGATTCTATGACGCTTCAAAGATTTGAAGTAAAATAGTTTTTGACTAATTACACTGCTAAAAAAATCACTCAAATTTCACTCAATTTTACTCAATAATGTATCAATTTCTGTCCACACCCGATTGAGCGAAATTTTCACTCTATTAGTAAGAGTGCAATTGAGTGAAACTATTGCATCAGAGATAAGTAAGTTTTACTAAAATCCGAGTTACTGCTATCAATTGAGGCGACTTTTGACTCTATTCTGAGTATATAAAACCAATTTAGAGTTGACTTTTTCTCTAATATGATTTAAATTTAACTATTATTGAGTCATTTTTTACTCAGACTTGGTTTTTAATTAACTAAATATTGAGTGCAAAAATAAATCACTCATAAATGATTAATTAGGATATAGCGTTGAAATTAATTCACTTCGCGGGGCTTCCTCCTGTCCTGGCTGAGACCCTCCAGCTGAGACCCGCCGCCGCCGGCTAAGGCCTGTTCTCCTGTCGATCACGCTTTTCTAGAGCATCTAACGGGCCTCTATCAACTGTGGTCGGGATTACAGAAGCAATATGTAAGTGGTACCATCTTCATGGCGCGATTCAAATTACTAGAAATTATTACATTTAAACTCACTCAGTATTGAGGACATTTACTCTTATTTAGGTACAAGTGCACCAAATACGAGTTCACGTGAAGAATTTGTTTAAGGAGTACCTATATTTGTGTGAAAGTACTCAGTTTTAGGTTAAATTTAATCACAAATTAGTAAAATGATCAAAATGTGCAATATTGAGTGAAAATGTACTCAATAATTTCACTCAATGGACTCACTCCGAATCTTTATTGTTTTCACTTACATCAATTTTTTACAGCGAGTGTACTGACGAACCAAAAATATAGCTTATGTAAAATTTGAAGAAAGAGTTACCAGTGGTGTCGGAGTAAGAGAACTTGATATGTTTCACGTGTCAAACACAAGCTATTTGATGTTAAAAAAATCTTATTCTACAGATGTGGGTAGGCCATGGAAACTTCACCTGTTCTTCATTGATAACAATGGTCCTCACTTTGTAATGGTTTTAGGACTTTTAACGAAAAACGGCATTGTCCATGAAGAAAACTTAAGAGGCGCAAAATATAGGATTTCGGGAATGGTTCATCTAAGTCTTTAAAAGAAAATTCTGTTTCAGTTGAAAAACTTTAGATTCCTCCTAGTTCTGACGTCATTAATTGGTAACATTTTACAAATATTGTGGAAATTACGCTGTACCAAACTTTTTTATGAGCAAAAACTGCGTTCGGCATTTCAAATCATAAAAATCATTTTAAGAAATAAAGGAACAATTGGCCTATTACAATCTCTATAAATTTAATATTTTGTTTTATCCTCAGTTCGTTAGAAAGCATATATGTTATTATAATTACTGCTCCTCTGATTCAAGCAAACAATTGCTAAAGCGATGAAGGCATTATCCGCTACTTCCAAGCACAAAAGAATAGAATATCGATTTCCCGGCCGCCAGACGAGTGTGAAACCAAGAGCACGCTGCTGCAAGAAATATTACACGCGGGATTAAACCTCACTTTCACCGTGCAGGAAAACACGCCTTTACAGGCCAAAATATGGGCCTCCGTATGCGGGCCGGATAAGTGCACAATCCTCGTTGTAGTGCAATTTACCAGCTCCCGACGGCGGGGAAATGCCAGTGTGACAACGGCGCGTCGAGATTTTCCATTACACGAATGATGTACGGCCGCCCATACAGACCTTTTAAATCACGCCGACGAAACTACTGTTAGAATACATTAAATCAACATTTAATAAAAACCCTGCCTCCCGAATTGTTCTGCGCGATTGTTTGTTTATAGCCGAGATGATTGATGTCAGAGTTTCGGGCGAAACGGCAATAAAAACAATAGTCAGCGTTTGGTAATGGAGGTTTATGTGACTGGTGATGGAAGGTGTACCAAACATTCCGTGGTATGGGGCGGAATACATTAAATAAATTTAAATAATATTAATGTTAAGTGTATATAATTTCAAATAGATGAAGGTGTTTTAACATTCGTGTTAACCGGCTATTTCATTTAGACCAATTTTGACTGATGGGCTGAATTAGGCACTGTACAACTGTTGACGTTACTATTGAGTGGTCGGTGTCATAGATAGATGGAAAGGGGCCCATTGAAAATAAAACTATAAAACGAAACTGAAATAAGAAATCCGTAGCAGAACTTACAATTAGTAATAAGGTTAAGTTTGTGCAAAACCATACTTATCGTATTAACTTCGACGTCACCTGTTACGTGGGTGTTGTATAATAATGAAAACGTAATATTGACAGTTGATAGAAGGAAGCGCAAAAACAAACGCTTAGTTGGGGAATCCTGGAAGGAAGTTTAAATAGTTGAAGTGAGAACAGTGTGGAGATGGGAGCAAGACGATCAGTGTACGGTGAAAATATATAACTAGTGAAAAATTAAAGTGTTTAACCGGTATTAATTAGCAGGTAATTATTCTTTAAGTACTTTGTTGATAATTGTTCTATGTAATCTTATGATTGTGATGATTATAGATGTTTCATGATAATAATTCTGTATATGTTTAGCCTTCATTGTCTTATGCTCAGGGGCGTATATGTTTCTAAGGTAAAATTGTTACAATTATTATTGGCGACTGCTCATTATTTATTACCTGTTAAAATATATATATTGGCGTGACTGCCCGGATATTGCAATAACAACTCCTTTGTTTCACATTTAACTTGTTTTGTCATGATTACGTTGTTCGAAAAACAAATAATAAGGCGTTTCTTGTGCTCACTTTATGTCATATGCCTATAAGTGCCTTGTTGAATTTACATTTTCGCCCTTGAGGGACGAATCTGAAAAAAAAAGAATAATTAAATACAAAAAAAAATAATTGCTAAACAGATCTTCCGAAATCTCAACTCATAGCTGGATTGCCTCCCTTATCGGACTTCAGTACCTTCCGGCCCTGCCGGCTAACTAACACCAAACCTCTTCAGTTTTACTTGGAATTGTGTATGTCTAATTTGAGTGAGGTGACATTTAGTTACACATTCAATGAGTTGGGCGTTATTTATCATTAGCAAAGGATCTTGATGTATGCATTTTGTTATCGGTTGTTTTGTATTTATGTTTGGGTAGTTAGAGCAACGATCGTGTGTTTCCCTGCCATGCTCTTTCCCCACAGGAGCTCTAGGTGAGCCTGGCACTCTCATTTTATGTTAAGTAAAAACTGGAAAACAATTGTCTTGAACACAGGTGTGCATCAGCAGTTTAAGCGCTGTTGTCGCGTTGTGATGAAACTCTCCAATATTAATACTTGCTGTATTTTTAAAACTGATAATCTTATGCCACCTGTAATAATACAACTTTTTTGTTCATTTATGATTACTGTATCTCATGCTGAAGTAATGGTAGTCAAAATTCTTACACCCTTTATAACAAAATGCAAATGCAAAATTTTATCTCAATATCTTAAACAACGCAGTTAGTAACTGTTATTCGTGTACGGAGGCCAAAATCTTACAATTTTATTGGTGAGTTCGTTTTTTCAAAAAGTTGGAGAGACTACAAAAATGTAAGTTTTGGACGCATATTAAATTTCAAAAAATTCGACTTTTCGAAAATGAGTTTGTAGAACTGCATTTTTTAAGATTGACGAAAAATCTTCTTTAATTAAATTAATGCGAGGTCAAAAAGCATATTTTTTGTCCGTAGGGCCAATGTACTGCTAGACCGCCACTGTTAATAGTATTATATTTAAATGACATAGAGTGTAGCAAATTTATCGTGTTTAAGTTCAATAGCGCAGGTCAAACCTTAAACGGAAAAAAATATTAGGTATGGGACATTGACTTATTGACTTCGTGGTGTTACAGTTTTTCATATGGGCAGAGATTTGAATAAAGTTTTTTCTATACTTACATAATTTGAAATAAATTTAATATTCGTGCTAACTAGTTTTTCACTTAAATCAATTTTGATTAATGGACTAGAATAAATTTACAAATAGTACCACTTTGACATTAATGGAACTAGATTTTGATATAAAATGCAAATTTAACGTATTTGTATTCAAATACAGTAGATGAAATCTTAAATGGAAAATATACATTGTCTTATTGACTACTGACTACTTCTGAAAAAGTTCTTCATTCAGAAATCGAAAAACATTGGAGATATGACAAACCTCCAGGACAGATTTCTTTTGTCAAAACAGCCAAAAAAGGCAAATGTTTTCAAAAATCGATTCCTAAGAGCTTTCCGGTCGTTAAAAGATTGACATAATACAGATTTTGAATAATTAATCCACAAACTGTTTTTTCTTTTGGAAAATTTTCCAAGAGCAATATTTTTTAATCATCTTCCATGTTACATATCAACGCTTGCATTTCCAAGTGGCCAAAAAACAATTAAGTTTTATTAACAATACAGCTACGAAAAATAGTTGGTAAGTATCTCACAATCCATTTTTTGTGACTGCATAAACTTGAGTTATCACAAGCTAAAAACATATACTCGTAAGTACCAAATTTGGTACTCTAACTGGTTCAGAAGATATTAAAATACATTGTTATTAGGTTAACTCCAAATAAATTCTAATTTAATTTATTTGCCCAACAGCAAAAATTTTCATTTTTAAATTTATAGAAAACGATGTAATAAAAAATACAATAGAAACTTGAGCAATAGAATAAAATAGGAATAGTTCAAAAATATATTTAAACTTATTCTGATAGTAACATAGAATACACAGAGACAATCTTAATTTATAATAGAAATTTTAATGAGGTAGTAAAGATAAAAGAAAATAGAAGAAGAAATGAAGAAAAAAATAATTCAAATTGAAAAGTATTTTTTAAGGAAAAGAAATTTTATTTGAAACAATTCTAGTGCTAAAAAATAAATCTCATAAACAGGATACTAAATTAATGATTCGTACTCCAGGTTAGAACCTATGAAGAAAATGCACTTTATGTGTTAATATTAGAAAATGACACAATTTCTTTTAGTAAAACCCATAAATTGTTAGGATGATTTTTCTGTACTTTGAATAGGTATTTCCAAAACAAACTTATACAGGGGGTCCCATTTTTATTCTGAAAAAATTCAGGAAAAGGTAGATCCGATAAAATTAAAGGGACTTTGCTATATAAATTTGTTTCGAAATCTGAACCCTTTCCGAAATACAGGGTCTTGAGGTTGAATTTATTTTTTAATTTTTTGTTAATGTCTCTTGGAGTTATAAATTAATTGTTCTCAAATTTTGTGTGGTGAATACCACAGTGCACTAGTACTAATACACAAAACCTCAGCTTGACAGAAAAAGCCAGTGGCGTGCATTCCGCACTTATCGATACCTTTTATAAAAAGTATGTGTTACGCCACTGACTGATCTTCAAAATAATAAGTAATTTCAATTGTTCGTGCATTGTTCTGTCAAAAAGCATTTTTACGTTTTCTACATAATAGGCACAGTTACAGAGTAAACCGACATTTTATAAAATCATCCCTGATCTTAATTTTAGCAGAACTCGATCACTATTCCTTATCTAAGAAATGCTGAAGCGCACTCCTGGCTAATTGAATACTATCTGTGATTACTAACAATGATGTTTTTTTTTAAGTTGGAAAAAATTAAAACATTTAAAATTCTTTCAGTGATTTAATAACAATAATTAATTATAAAATTTATGCACATTAACGTTTAATAAACTAAACAAAAAGTGTATCATTAATGTATCAACGAATATTTAAATATTGTTCAAATATTCTCAAATCTATTCTTTGATTTCTGTGCTCTAATGTTCTAATGTTCGTACATTACCAATTTCATGGAGTCTTTGAAATGCATCAGTAAATAATTGAGAATTTGGATGTCGTCTATCAGGAAACCTTCGTCTGTATTCTCGAGATGCCTCCAATGCGTTACCATTACACAATCCGTAACAGAACACAATATCAGCATATTCAGCATTTGAAAATTTATATGGCATTATTAAAGCACTTAATGGTATTTTATAAAAAGCTAAATCCGAGTAATTAATGTAAAAAGTTTTCGTTTCTCAACAAAGAGTGATCATGTCAAGTTTATTATGACAACCAAAACTGTTTGCAAAGCAACTCTGATTTTTAATTTTCTGTCACTACGAGTGAACAAAGTGTATTGCAGCCAGTGGCTTGCAATTTGAACATTTAATATTATTAAATTAACCAGGAATGTGCTTTAACATTTTTTAGATAAGGAATACTGAAGCCAAATTAAAACAACCTGAGCGTTTCAGTTGTTGATTAAAACAGTTCTGCTAAAATTAAGATCAGGGATGATTGTATAAAATGTCGGTTTACTCCGTAACGGTGCCTATTATGGAGAAAACGTAACAATACTTTTTGGCAGAACAATGCACGGACAATTGAAATTATTTATTATTTTAAAGATCAGTCAGTGACGTAACACATACTTTTTATAAAAGGTATCGGCAAGTGCGGAATGCACGCCACTGGCTTTTTCTGTCGAGCTGAGATTTTGTGTATTAGTATTAGTACACTGTGGCATTCACCACACAAAATTTGAGAACAATTGGTTTATAACTCCAAGAGATATTAACAAAAGATGAAAAAATAAATTCAACTTCAACACCCTGTATTTCGGAAAGGGTTCAGATTTCGAAATAAGTTTATATAACAAAGTCCCTTTAATTTTATCGGATCTACCTTTTCCTGAATTTTTTCAGAATAAAAATGGGACACCCTGTATAGAATTAACCATAATACCTGAATCTTTCATTAAACAAATACAATATCGACTAAAGAATTAATAAACATGCTTCATTTCTTCGTAAATAACTAACGGCTTTACATTTAGCTATGTTTAATTTAAGCTGAAATATTTCACACCACTCTTCAATTAAACATATTAGTTAATGTAAAAACTTAGTTGCTAACAATTTTAAACACACAATACAATTTTGCATCATCGGCAAAAAGCCACATAATTGCATTTAGTCACTTTTGTAAGGTTATTAATAAATATCAAAAATAAGAGGGGTCTAAGATTAGATCTCCGAGGAACACCTGTACATAGAGCTAATAATTATTATAAAGTCTATTTCTTTAATATGTTTTAAAGAAGTGTAGTTATTCGGCCAATCAAGATAAATATGTATGCTACTACATTTCGGAATTGGATTCTAGTTTGTTTAAACTTTTTTTAGTGATAATACGGATAAAAGAATGCCTAGAAGTTTTGCAGCCAAATTGTGGGATACCCATAGAATTAGCAGGAGAACAATAATAATTCATATACTTACAAGCTAATTTTTGTCCAATTAACATAACCTGATAACACATTAATCAAAACATCGGCAAATTTCGACGTCAAAAAGAAGACCGTTGCGAAATTTATTAAACCCCATCAAAATTTTTTATCTCGCGCCGCATACGCGGCATTAGATTCAATTACCGCCAGCCAATGGGCCGATGATTTACGATTTCCTTATCAATATTTACAGATTATCCGCCACAGTAAGGCACGCCGGTCACGTAATGACCCGTTTATTAATGACGGCAACCCCGTCCGCGCACTTGACCCCGGCTGCAATTCCCATGGCAACGGCAGGAAGAAAAGCGTAACCGAGCCTTCGCCTTCGGGCCCTTGGGGTAGACGGATCCGTGGGGGTGCCGCTCGGCCGTGTGCGATTTCCCATGTCGTGGTGCACCGTGAATGCAGCCGCCCATGGGCGTGCGGCGCCGTGGAAGGAAAGCGGGTAACAATGGGGCGATGACGAGGCGAAAATGTGAAACTCGGGATACGCGATATTAGTAGATAATAGTCAGTATATTGTAAGCAACTATTAGAATAATGTTTTGCAAACGAAAAATCGTCTGATTTGAAACAAATATGGATGTTTTTTTACCTAACATCTTGTTGAGAATCGCTGACTTCTTGGTGATATTTATGTTTAACGTAATTTGTCTACATTGAACTGGACATCAACTATACAGTTTTGCTGGTGTTACGTTAAAGTACAAATATTTTAACACTTGTTTCGACACTAGTTCGATGAACAAGTGTGAAAAGGCACTTAAATTCTTTACTTTCTGTATGAAATAGGATAAAAAAAGTTAAACTAATAAGAATTTCTTAATATATTAACGAAATTTCGAAATATGTTACATATCTATGGCCTTCTTCTCTCCTCACCACTCTCCTGTGCCGCAATGGTTTTCAAATTACATGTGTCTTGTTATTAACAACATAAACTCAGTGTTCAATTGTTCGCATGATTTTTGAGGCGAGTGTTGCGGTTTGTGGTAAACAAATCTGTTAAAAGTTACTCTATATCAGTGAGAAGCATAGTATTTTATATAAAGTGTATTTGTACAAAAATAGAACAAGGTTTTCTGACTACGAGTTTAATGTATTATTGTAATCTATTTTTGTAAATTAATTCTCAATGTGCTGTAATTGGAATACACTATGAAAATGAGGAGTGTTTTGATGCGCATATGTGTTTGAGAAGATTAATACAACTTCAGCTTGACAAGTTGTTGGCTAAACGATCTTTGTAGTATAGTCTTTCCGATCTACATTAAAGATCAAAGAGCTAGGCAGTATGTTCCAGGTTCGGTCGCTACAGAGCAACTCGGCATTGAAATATTTGAAAAACTTGTTCCCATATTTATTTAGTCATACCCATATCTCTGGTCGAAATAAACGTGAAGGTGATAGAAATATATAGGTACCTACGCCCAGTTGAAGAATGCGCGCGCGGGCAAATGCGCATAAACACAGCCGCACTGGGCGACCGGCCATAAATTTCAGTTGTTGACAAATTGCCTAGCAGTGCAGTGCAATTAAATTTTCATATATTTATTTTATTGTTGATTATTTTTATTTAATAACTTTTCTAACCTAAACTAACAACCTTTCCTAGCAAGGATATGTTCATACCTTCCCGTTGATTCTCGTCGAGCAATAATATATTTTAATGAAAATGTAAATGTTTTTTGATATGTCATAACCAAAATTTACTATGAATATAATAAAATTGTTTGAGGACATAAATAATTAAAACATGTATTTGGCCAAATGAATATATAATAGAAATTTCCTACACACGATATACAAATTATGAAATTCACTAAATTATATTGCTAGGCATTTTTATACATGTTCAACTGACTTCGGAAAGACTATAACAAACTGTTTAAGTAGTAATTTCAATAGTTGTCTAATCGTTCATTTATTAAATTTATTGTGAATAATTTATCTCATTTTATAATAGTATTTAACTAGTTAATACTAATTTTTTAATCTTTAATCACATTTAAAATTTGGGTTGAGATTATGACTGAATTATTTAATTTTGACATTTACCATTTTTTACACCAGAATCCTCCACTGTGCATTAAAGTTAGATGTAATCTTCAGCATGAGACTGAAAAATTAAGGTTTTGTTGGAAAATTTTTTTGGCGTATGGACTGTCAAACTGGCACATGCGTAATCACAATTTTAAAAAATTACTTTAACTGGAGTATATTTTTTATATATTTATATATTTCTATAAGTTAAAAAGTTTTATATAAAAAATGGTATAAAAATACAGATTCCCCCATTCTAACAACAAACTGTAAAAACAAATATAACAAAATCCGGTCCAAATTTCAACATCGATTTAGCCTGTTTTGAAATTCCAGAACGATATCCAATTAATCAATGGCTAAAGGAATTCTTCCATCTCATAAACATCGCCTAACCTTGACGATATTTTTAAGGTTGTTAGTTTGCCATCGTATATTATTCCTAATTGGCAATAAATACAAATATTGTTTGCACATCTTGTTTGCCAACGTTGGCTGTAAGACATCTAGACAGGACTCGACAAATATAATTTCAAACCTTAACGTTGTGCAAACACCGCTTATCCCTGACACATCACAGCGTATCGTTGAAATATTGCTTGCAAATTTCACTTAACGTCTATGGTGTAAATTAAGAATGCGATTAAAAAATTGCGGGGAATTTGCGATGCGTTAAGAACGATATATCGGAGATATAACGGGTTTTAATGTGCGAATACTGAGAAGATACACATATATAATTTATGAGAAATAGATCTCAAAATTTAACTATATTCTAATTTCATCTTAGATATTTTTATTAACTTACACGAACTCATTTAGATACAGACGGAGATCCTTGCCTTCAAGAGAGACTTAATATAACTAATCCACCTGCTATGATCGAAGCAAATGACAATCTGCGGTTGTCATACACTGTAAATAAATCGGTGTGAGTGAATCGATTGAGTGAAATTATTGAGTACATTTTCACTTAATATTTGGCATTTTGAACATTTTACTCATTTGTGATTACATTTCAACTAAAACTGAGTACTTTCACTCAAATATAGGTACTCCTTAAATAAATTCTTCACGTAAACTCGTATTTGGTGTACTTGTCCTCATTACTGAGTGAGTTTAAATGTATATTAATTTCGAGTAATTTGAATGATGCCGTGAAGATGGCACCACTTACATGTTACTTCTAGTAATCTCGACCACAGTTGATAGGGGCCCATTAGATGCTCCAGAAAAGCGTGACCGCCACGAGAACAGGCCTTAGCCGGCGGCAGCGGGTCTCAGCTGGCGGGTCTCAGCCAGGACAGGAGGAGGACCAGCGAAGTGAAGTATGAGTGATTTATTTTTTGCACTCAATATTTAGTAATATTTAGTTAATTAAAAAGCAAGTCTTAGTAAAAAATGACTCAATAATAGTTACATTTAAATCATATTAGAGTCAACTCTAAATTGGTTTTATATACTCAGAATAGAGTCAAAAGTCGCTCAATCGATAGCAGTAACTCGGATTTGAGTAAAATTCACTCATTTTTGATGAAATAGTTTCACTTAGTTGTACTCATACTAATAGAATGAAAACTTCACTCAATCGGGTGTGGACAGGAATTGATACATTATTGAGTAAAACTGAGTGAAATTTGAGTGAAATTTTTTTCAGTGTATACCTAGTTTTTTCATTTATCAATTTTAGGTAAATAGGTAATATTGTAGGTAGTAATAGGTAAATTGCTCAAAAGAAGTTGCTCCGAAATTGTTACAATTTGCTGTATTTATCCAAGTCAAGGTTTTAGTAGGATAAAGATCAATAAATAAAAGAACACTATATTTTAAATCATTGCCAACGTTTCGGTGTTATTTTACACCATCCTCAGGGCTCTAAAATATAAACAATGTTTTTTTATAAAATTCGTTAAGGTATCTAAATAATTTAAAAAACAAATACAATTTTAGAGGCCTGAGGATGGTATAAAATAACACCGAAGCGTTGGCAAATATTTAAAATATAGTTTTCTTTTATTTATTGATCTTTATCCCACTAAATCCTTGACTTGGATAACTAATCAAGATTGCTAAACATTGGAAACGTAAGTGCTGTATTTAATTTATCTTTTTACGTGTCACAATAAATTGGGCAAATTATTGGACAAGTTTAATTAAGGCTCACATATATACACTTTAAATAACCTATTCTTTAAATAATTCAAATAAAAATAGTTGTAAAAATTGTAGAGGATAAGTAATGGGCTAATGAATTAAAATTTTTGAATACTTTGTGGAATTCAGGTAGGCATTTAATCACAATTTATGTGTTACACATATTGATATATAATTGGGCCAAAAAGAGGTAAATGTAAGACGATTAAAGTTACGTTCTTATTCGAGAAAAATTAAACGCCTATTTTCGTTTTTGTAATATTTTGAGTTACATTCCATAGGCTACTAAATTCGCGCGAATGGCAATGACCCATCGAAAATTTCTGTTGCACGCCTATGGCACCAAAGCTGACTATGCGTGGGATAGTGCACCTGATCTCAATCTAAACTTTATAATGGGCACAGACTTATCGAATTTCGAATTCATGACCTACACAAGTGCCGATCGGCCACCTGCTGGGTGGCCTTTTAGGCTTTTTTCTTTCGAAATTCACAATGGCACGTAATAGCTCTTTGTATTTCGTTAACCAACTGTTTTAATTACCTTAAATATTAATACTTCTTTAACCAGACGTTTTGAGACTATGAGAATATATCCTAGAAATTGACAGATTAAGTAGAAAAGGGATAGTATATTATTATTAGTAACACGAAATTAACTAATAGTGGAATGCAAGGGCTATGTTCATTGTTGTATGAAAGGTCAGTAGCGGACTATCAAAAATCGCCACACTTTCTAATTCCCGATTTTGTCTTTTACTGCTGCTCAGAAGTTCTCCGATACGACGAACTATAGTCAGAATCATGCCAGGGTAGCAAAGACAGAGTTGATATTTTCACGCAACTTTCGTATTTTGCAGTCAAGCTGCCGAGATGAAGATGGATCCAAAGTGGGCCGGACGACAAAATTACCATCTTTGTTTCGAATGCAGCCAGCAAGATTCAACACAGCTAAATCTGCGGAGCCCTCGAGCTACGCGCTTGAACGTCTACCCTGATAAGTAGCAGTTTATTAACCAAGACAGAAAACTGTGACGAAAAGGACTAAGTGAATAAAGTGTTAATAACAGAACCTATCTTGTAAAAGTCAAAGGGCTATAAAATTTGTTGTTTTAAACCTATCCCAACGAGCTTTTTACCGCATGGGTAAAGTAATTACACCTTTGTTCCTGGTATGTAAATAAAAGTGTCTGGTATTCCGCACGTGTCCCGGCGCAAATGAAGTCGTTCCGCGGGATCCTTAAGAAAAACAATAATTTGATGAAACCGCGCCAGAAGGGCACAGTCTCTCCTCGTTCTGTTGCTGGGCGGCGCTCACTGGATAATTGACATTACCCCCGGACGTGTCTGGCTTAGGAGATTTGAGCATAAAAATAAAAGAGAAGGTGGAAAATCTAATTCGTTATTTGTTCGGGCCGCAACACCACTAATGCGGGACGTGAATCTCTGCCGTTCGCAAGGAAAACTTCCCGGAATACATAATTTAACGATTCAGGATGAATTATTGCCGTAAGGATGGCTCGACTTTATGGAAATTACTTAAAGATGTGGGGGTAATGTCGGGAATAATAACTTCCTAGCCGAGGAATGGGTAGGAATTAAATTACTTATCGCTCTATCTGGTGCTGATGAAAGAGATACGGAGTGGATTTGACCAGAAAATGCCGATTTAAAATTCAGTTACGGTTCTGTTACGTGAACTGTGTAGCGATTAAACAACAGTGTATTTGATAGTTTTAACAATTACTTTCAGAAAGAGTCTTTCTTAAGGAGGTTTATCCGATTTGGAATTGACAAACAAATATTCATAAAAAAATTAATATAAGCTTATTAATATGAAGAAAATCCTCAAACAAAATTATGACTAGTTTGGATACCTAAGAGTACGAAGTCTTATGAGAATGCAGATTTATTTGGTCTTTCCACTTAGAATGCGCAACAACTGACGAACAGTTTCCACAGCAACTTGTATAAAAAGGAAACCGATATCTAAGGAACCGTATGATAGCTCGTAGAAATCGATTAGGTACTTGTAAGATACATAATTTATAATAATTCTCCTTCAAACTGCTGTCGCTGACTAACTTATCGTCCATATGCGTGATGCCGCGGTCTCGACGTAGCGTATTATTTGCAATTTGCAGGTGTCCAAGCAAACAGAATGATCGAACGCGAGCGAGCGAGCCAAGTGCAACGTTAACAAATCTAATGGCACTCTTTAGTTACTAGCGAATCTACAGAAACTCTCGTTAGACTTTAGATGTAGCTCCGTACCCGATAAACCTCCTTAATTCCTTGCTTAAATATCACTAAAAAAAGTTCACTTAAATTCACTGAATTTTACTGTAGTGTAAGAGTAGCTTTAGTGTTATAAATTTAAACAGTTAATTGTTGAATTGGCAATATTTTAATGTAAGACACGGTTCAACTGTGATAGGTAGAGATAATAAATTATACTACATTCCAAGAAGGCTGTTTTATTAATTTTCTCCACATTCATTCAAGTAAAACATAAATGAAATAACTGGCAACACGAATATTACATGGCGATCCTGCCTACCTCAAAATTCTAGAAAATGGTATAACTAATAATGGGAACTAATCGGTCAAAAGAAAAAAAGGAAGAAATTATAACTGCCCAGACATCAAGTGGAGTCGCCAATAGAAAGGTAGAAGATAATATTAACCGGACTGAATGGCTGCTAATAAGTATTTTATTCATAATTTTTATCATTCTGTTGGGTTGGATATATAAACGGCTCAAAGAGTCAATGAGGAGGACAATTCGACGGGAAATTTCAAGAAATGATCTCCTAGCAACAAGAGTACAGATATAGTGTACTATTTTTTTATTATTTCAAATTTATTTTTAAAAATTGTACTTTTTTTATTGTGTTAAGTTATGAAAAAGGTTTGATTTGGATAATTAACTTTCTACGTCAATTACCAAAACAAAACTTTTTGGGGAAGGTGTAATGTAAGAGTAGCTTTAGTGTTTTAAACTTAAACTGTTAATTGTTGAATTGGCAATATTTTAATGTAGGACACGGTTCAATCGTGATAGGTAGAGAGAATAAATTATACTACAGTCCAAGAAGGTTGTCTTATTAATTTTCTCCACATTCATACAAGTAAAACATAACTTAAATGAAATAACTGGCAACACGAATATTACGTATCAATTATGTATCAATTTCTGTCCATACCCGATTGAATGAAATTGTCTGAGCAACTAAAAATTTATGACTGAAACTATTGCAAAATAAATGAGTAAATTTTACTCAAATCCAAGTTTCTGCTATCCAGTGAGTGACTTTTGACTCTATTTTGAGTATGTAAAAGCAATTAAGAGTTGACTTTTTCTCTAATAAGGTTTAAAAGTAACTATCATTAAGTAATTTTTTACTATGAAAATTACCAAGGGGGCGGCGCCCCAGAGCCCCTCGACTTCATCCGCCACTGCTTCCATTTCATTAATATCTGGAGTGGTTTTGCACCACTTTAATTTGCTACAAGTGCACCAAATGCACCAAAGTGCACCAGAGTTTATCTGCAGAATTTATTTAACGGGTGCCTATATTTAAGTGAAAATACTCAGTTTTAGTTCAAATATCACAAATGAGTAAAATGATTAAAATTGAGTGAAAATGTACTCAATAATTTCACTCCTAGTACAGTCAATTTTCCCGTATAATTTTGCCAAACAGCACCGATTTTCAAAAAAATTTGGATATAGGTTCTACTTCAAAGTTGACATTGTACCGGGGTTGCTTTTACCCTAGGGGTGGATGCCGCTGACTACTTCTAAGCAACTTTTGTTCTATAAAGTTTTTTCTGAAAGTCAATACTTTTCGACTTATTCGCGAGTGAAAGTGTAAATTTTTTAACAAAAAAAACACTTTTTCATGTGGTTTTTCACGAATAACTCAAATGATCAAAAAAATCATTCTTATAAAAAACAAAAAGAGTGGTGTATTCATCTGTAGACCCCATACAAGCGGAGTAATAGCTTGTTGAAGGTTGGTTCTTATTCGTCATACGCCAAAATTGAAAGTTTGAACATGAAGTAACCAAAAACCAATGCATTTTTCAGGGAATAGAAATAACAGCAATTTTTAACAAAAAGAGAAGAGGTCGGGAAAGTTAGCAAAAATTCCAATATTCTTGATATGATAATTTCAATGATGGCTATGTGGAACTTTATATAAAGAAAGTTTGTACTGCTGGCCATGTATTTTATTGGGTGATGCAAAAAATGCGTGGTGTTCAAAAGATGGTTTTAGGGACTTAAAAAATTTTAATCGTAGTACCAAAATGCACGAAGATTCTAAAGAGCACATTCAAAAGGCGATTATAGCAAAATAGGGCAACCATTGAAGGTGCATTGAGGGAGAACGCCAGTTTAATAAAATTTTATGTAATGAAAATGTTCGCAAAAATCGATTATTAATTGGAGTGTTTTTTTTTTAGAGTTGCGTAAATATTTCTATATTTTTATAAAATCCGAATAAAAATCCTTCTCGTGAACATCAGTTTTTCGATAATATAAATGCAACTAAAAATTTCTTTATTCATTTAGTCGTTTGACCTTGAAAAATTAAAAAAAAATGTTTGCCCATTTAATAGAACAGCCTCGGACCTCACCTATTCATATCATGAGCCGCCACTGACAGAGAGGTGCTTATAGTAGGTAGGTATTTTTCCTGAATACGTTTTTTTTTAGAAAACTATATTATTAACAGTCACTTTAATCTTCTAAGTAGCTAGGCAGGTAAATCCTAAAATTTACAGTTTTTTTCAATAGTGATGTTTTTTCTTAATGCGGGCACTTTTGGGCAGCTTAACCTATAACCGTTATACAGCAGAAAGCTATAAACCTATCTGAAATGTTCTGAACTTCCTGAGAGAAAGACATTCTTAAATCATTTATCAGACCATTTCGCGTGCCTTAATTAAAACTTGATTATACTTTCTATTAATAACTGACAACTCCCATTCAGGGCGACCTACAACAAACGACACAAAATCCGAAGAGAATCCTCCGCATCCAGAAAATCCAAAGTTTCTTGAGCGAGTAACGCAGTTGTTCCACCAAACAGATTGGAACTTCTGTTCATTAAAACTTATATATTTTCATTTGTAGCGCACAGACTCCGAAACAAGCTTTAACTCTACCCGAGAACGAGGAGAGGAAATTTTATAGACCCGGTGGCTTCTGAATAATACATGTTTTGAATTCGGTTTGAATTTTGGGCGTTGCCATCTGTCGCGGCATCTAATAGGACGTCTTTTTACGTTTTGAACTTCTCTCCGATCGCGAGTATATCCGCAATACGATTATAACCTCGGGCACAGACTCCGTGTTCGGTAATTGTGTTATGTGTTTACACAATTTGCTACAGAATGGAGCAGTTACATACATATTGATGAAATATTCTGTTTCTGCTTCATTTTAATTCTTAATTTGTTTCGTGAAATGCAGATGGTTCATAATAACTTGAAATTATTGTTGAAAAGTAAAATTCCATTCTTCCATGTATTATTCAAATAACAATAATGTGCAAAAGTTCTTCAGGAATATCGGTAAGTTTATTTTGGAGGACGAATCCCATCAACGAACACTAAAATATTATTAGAAACCTCAGGTGGCCAGAAAACAGCCCCGATCTCAGTCCATTAGACATATTTTTGGGGGGACACTTCAACAGAATATATTATTAAAGATCTCAAAATTTACAGGTATTGAAAGAAAAAGTACAGGACGAAATGATTGATGATTCTGAATTTGTTTTTAAAGCAATAAATAGTAAATTAAAGCATATTTTCAACTGTATCATCACAATTACTTGCACGTTGAAAATTTGTAAAAATTGTAGGTATTTTAATGTTATTTCGTTTTTAGGTATTCTCCTTATGTTGTTGTAAAGGTTAGTTATAAAAATCTTTCTTTGTTATTTCAGTAAGGATGAATTTTAATTTTTTTAATGACTTTTTACTTTTAACATATATTTTATGCCAGCAAATTTTGATGTCAAAAGAAATAAAGGAAAAGACGTACATTTGTATTTAAAGTTTTTTCCTATCTTTAATTATTAAACTATAAGTGGATGTCAAAATACAAAAAAACCTGTATATACCTACATTCCGCGACGTACTAATAACCCACCTTGTATATTAAATAAATTTATCATCATCGTCAAATATGAAAAAGAATTATATTACAAGCTGTTTAAAATATCGTTACTAACTTTGTTTATTTAAAAATATATTTTCTGCAGTATTTCAATACCAAAAAATGAATGAATTAACGAAATTATGATTAAATAACCTAACTGTGACACCGCTGCAGAATATCATATGAAAGTACATAGATATTCGTTGATTCTTTAAAACATTTTTATCAATATCTACATCGTACATTTAAATAAATACAAAGTATACAAAATAAATCCGTAAGTACGCCTGACAACATTGCCAAAGTGTTGTTTATATTTTGCTAGAATACGCGTAGGAATGCGGGCCGCTGCATTTGATTCTTCCTAAAATGCTGCTGGTGATGTACTCTATCGGCAATTCGGAAATTTAAAACTGCTGGCCTATTCCAGTAGCGATCTGGGGCGATAGCTATTTTGTCTGTGGTATTGATAACGAAAACAGAGAGTTGAAAAATTACAGTCCGTATGATATTTGTTGGGAGAGAGTTCCAAGGAGACCCCTGCGTCACTTTCTTGGAATTAAACGCATTCGATACCGAGGTGGAAAAATGTAGGCGGCGTGGCGTTTACCGTAGCAGCTTGCAGTGTGTACCGTTTTTAGCAGTTACAAAGGCGTGTTTCTTGGTAAGTGTATCGTCCTGTGCATTTCCAATGTAATTTCTTATTAAAATAAATCAATGGAGATGAAAAATAAAATAAAGTAATTAAATTCCCAGTCGAGGAATATCGTGTTAATCGTGTAAAATTTTTTTAAGACAATTCTTATAAATCAAAATAAAATACAATTAACAAACTGTGTGGTGGTTGGTAGACGACTTGATTATAACAGCCTACGTAGTAGGTTACTTAAATATATATTTCTTTGTTTATTCCTTTTTTTTTTGTATCGGCATGTTTATAATTGTGTTGTCTTCTAGTTTATTTATGATTTGTACTGTACTGTACTGTGAAAGAAATAAAAACACATTTTAATCCAAGAAATCAACTTGCCACAGTAAATTGTTATAGTAGTTCCGATAACAGAACTTTATTGGCTTATTATATTCTTGGAATTCTATCTCAACAAATATCGCTGCATCTACATCTTTTGGGCGCAAATGATTATTTAATTTAATTATCCTACCTATCTTGGCAAGCTTAGTTTACTAAAGGCATTGAAATATAGATAAGTTACAAAAATAGTTAAAATGTAAGCTCCTTATAATTTTCCTCCCCATTGCTACCCCTGTAATCGTGGAGTGCCCGGATCATCTATATTAAACGCAAAAAAGGTCCAACCTACACAACGATATCAAAATCACTCCGATCGGATCACCCCTGCGCTCAGTAGTTGCGTCAGAACATTTTGTTACACTTTGAAAGTTTATATACCCCCCGGTGTACTGTTAGATTCTATATATTTTTCTAACATCCAGCGACAGACTATACTGTCTGAACTTTTAGTTAAATTTTATACTATACAAAATTCGTATTATTATTAAAAAAGATGCATTCAAAGATGCAGTTTTGCATTTGTTTAAAAACTGTAGCAAAACATCGTAAAATAAATGTTATTAAAATAAACCAAACGATGCGGACAATAATGTTAAAACAAATGCTATTGTTACGTACAAAAAATACAATTTTAAAATATTTAAAAAGTCAAACATAAATTAAACAGTAGATACGTGTGGAACAGCTTTCACTTGACAACAACGTCGACACGATTTTCTGCATTTCTCATGGGGCATGCACACACAGCCAGCCACAGGCTACATATTCGTACGGTCTGGTGTCGTTTTTTGAATTGCAAAAATACGCCGATACAATGAGAGGAAATAATGAAAGGAAAAAAAAACGACGCCTACTAACAAGTGCTATTCCATTCGGCTGAATAATAATGATGCATTTACTCTCGCATCTAAATAGGAATGCGGGGAAATATCGACTAGGAAATAAAAGACTAGGTAACAATGAGGCATGAAATCGCTTATACAAAGCGATATTCGAAAACGGTTGAGAAAATAGAATAAGTCTTTGCGATACAATAACGTTCGTGGTAGGTAGTAGGCGGTGGTGTACTACAGACTACACAAAAGTGTATTAAAAAGTTTACCACGTTGAGCGTAATGAATTATGAAAAAAATAAAACACAAAACATCAGAGGTTAAGAAAATATTGACAGCAATTTTATTTTTTTTAGGGGTTTGTTATCCCTCAGAAAATAAATCCTACGTCAATGACTTTTTGGACTTTCTTAATTACATTATATTTGTTTTCTAACAAATAACTTTGTTTTCGATTAATTCAACTATTTCGAAAGCTTATGTTTTAAAAATAAAAAATATTTAACAAAATTTTTCGAATTAAATGTAGGTAAGACGCATTTTTATAAGAAACATCAACTGGAATTAACGATCCGTACGATATTTGTTGAGATAGAATTTCAAGAAGACCCCTGCGTCATTTTTTTGGAATTAACCGCATTCGACACCCCAGGTAGAAAGATATTGGCGGACAATTTCAAGACACCCCCCTGTAGCGGCAAATTGTTACTGTTCCGATAATTTTCTTTGAATTATACCTCAACTAATATTGTACGTACTGTATTCAATTTCCAAAAAAGTGGCAACCATATTCTGGGGTCCTTAGAGACAGTATCTCCCAGCATCCTCTCTACTGGTTGGCAACTCAACGAATTTGTGCTCATGATTATCACCCCAAGTCGTCACCACAAGTTTTACGTATTAATAATTTTAAGAAACATTTGTATCTCTGTATTTCGAAAACAAATCGTCTTACGACCTACAAACATGTTTCGTTATTTTGAGATGTAATACAGGTAAAGTTTGGCGCGTGCAATTCGGAAAACCCGTTATTGAAACACACAGTACAGCACATTCATAGATTTAAGATAATGACTACTGATGTCAACTTAAGTTCAACTAGGTACCGCACATTATAAAATTTAATTGTGAAAGGACTATTCAATAAAAGTTTTTGCTTAGGTAGAGCCCGGACTTTGAATAACCTCTTCCTGGAAAACATGGAAACCAATTTACAAGAAAAATGTTTCCGACAGGATAATAAATAGACGAGATTCTTGGAAATCTAGTAATCTAGTTAGTTTCTGTGTACTAAGAACATATTTCTGATTATTCAAATATGTATGTGTCATTGGGCATCAGAAATTTGTTAAATTGGAAATTGTTGCGAAACCGGGAAAATTTAAAAAAATTCCTATAAAAACCGTACGGAAAATTGAGCATAGCATCATTGTTGACAGGACAATAAGGAAAGTACTTCTTAGTCAAGTGCATAAAGTGAATAACAGGACAAATTGCATTTCACATGTTAAAGCTACTTAACATTTACATTGCAAAATTTTACTAAATGAATAAAGTTTCATCTTTATATATTTTTATTAATTGTGAACTATTTTATTTTCCTTTAAAATAAATTTAAGAGTTTTAATTACACAGGGTGTTAGAAGTCTGATTGCCTTAATTTTAAGAGATATTAGAATAAACAAAATACCTTATATGACATGGGTCCTAAACTTAACCATTTCCGAGAAAATATTGACATAACTGCGTGCATAGAATACATTAAATTACAATGTATATCACTTTTTTTAATTTCACAATTGAAAATTCGATAGAATTCATATCGAGCAATGTGACAACGGGGCGACGGATAACACGAGGTATTAAGCTGTCCAGCAATACGTAGTTCAGTTGGTATCTGGAATTGGACCGTGTTTGAGTGTTTTTTTGCGTACCACGATTTCCTTTTTTTGAGGTGTCTTCCAGCGAGTGCGCGAAAATTGGATTCGAAGGTGTCGTGCGTGCATCGACAATGGTGGTGAGCATTTTGAGCATAAATATGTTTTAGTTTGTTTGTTTAGTTTGTTTGTACTTGTGCGTTTAAAAATTACTGAATTTATCTTTTTGGTACCTAAATTATTTTTAATACGTATGATTATTTGGATGGTGTGAATCTTTGGGTACCTTAATTACATACATATTTCTCAAATTCATAATTTGATTAAAAGTTAAATTCAAGTTTTAAAAGATTCATAATTACTAAATTTCGAGCTAAAATTTAAGCACAACACTATGTACGTACTACTAAATCGATATATTTAATTTTATTTATTTAAAAACTGGAAAACAATTGTTTTGAAATTTACTAAATGTTTCACAATAATAGTTGTTTACATTTTTTCTGTAGGATAAGTCTGCTACGTGCACACGTGCTATGCACTGTTAGCGCTGTTGTCACGTTGTGATGAAACTCCCCAATATTAATACTCGCTGTATTTTGAAAACTATTAATCTCACGCCCCTGTAATATACAACTTTTTTGTTCATTTATGATTACTCTATCTTATGTTGAAGTAATGGCAGTCAAACTTCTGACACCTTATCATTACGCTATACGCAGCTAAACAAAACTAAATTCTTGAAACATTTAATTAAATTGAGCCTGCTGCTTGTTTTATGATATGATAACAACCTCAGGCAGGTAGTAATTCTCTTAAATCTGTGAATGTACTTTATCTAAGCAACTTGGCAATATCTGTCTAGGTACATGTTTATTTTTAAGCTTCAAAGAACTCATTGTCAGCGCAAAGTTTTAGATATATGTTTTTGCATTCCTATATAAATGTTTTTATTTACCTATTCTTCTAGTTCACGAAATAAAATATAAAACTGTCAAACAAAACATTATTAGGTATTAATTTAAATATTCCGTCAACTAAAGTGTAGAAACATTCCTCCATAGAATTATAGACTTTGTCGTGTACGACGTGACTTATCGTGTTGTGACGATAGTAATCAGTGTACGTACCATATTTAAAATTTTTAAACTATATTTTCCGATGTTATAATAATACGTGATGGAATTATATTTTCATTGTCGTCGATTAATGAAATACAGTATTTGAAATTACTATGTTGTTTGACAAAATAAAAAAGTTAATTAATAATATCTAACAGACATTGTTATCGCAAATAAACTGAAACATTCGGCGTACTGCCAATCACCTCAGAACGTGTGTTTTTAGTATATCTATATGTTCAAATGTTTTGCACATATTATCAAACCTACTATCTAACCTAATTTTAAACCACAATGCCTTTTTATCACTAGCAAGCACTGTTTGTTCATTACCGAAAGCGTGTTTTTATTATCAAACAAAATAATGGAAATTGGTTAATTATACATATAACGAGCGTTCAAATAAAAACGTGGTCGAGGTTGGCTCTGACACATTGGACGTAGGGAGTAGCTTATAGCGACCAACTTAACCTCATTTCTCAACGAGCTGTATAGCAGCTGTCAGTTTGAATAACGTTAATGACTATATAACTTTATTTTAAAGAATAATCGTGATAACAATAACAAACAATTAAAGGAGAACAAACGCAAATCTTTTTTTAACACTGTGTGGCAGGTACCGATTGATACTCCCACCATTTGTGATAAAACACTTACAGAAGTTCTTGGCGCATTTTCCATTATTTGTTGGACATTTTCTTTTAATTCTTCAGTCCACTTTTTAGGTCGGCCGCTTCCTTCTTTTCTTATTACACTGCCCGTTTCACGAAAAACATGAACACAACGCTGAACTGCACTTGTACTCAACAACGCCGGGAAATTGATTTTGAAATTCTATGAAACATTCCTCAATAGAATACTTCCATATTCCATCAATCTTGCGTCCATTTCTAAAGTAGGACTCTATGATAAACACTTTTTGTTCTTGAGAAAACACCATTTTAAACGCTTTTTAAAACGAAAATATTCAAATTGATAGCGGCGATATAGTGCTTTGACAGATGACGTTTAAGTTCATTTGCTATACGCTACGCCCTACGTCCAAATTTTCAGAACCAACTTGACCACGTTTTTATTTGAACGCTCGTTACCTTACGGCTATCTCGCATTTTTCATTTTGTTAAATTGACTATGCGAAAAAGAGTGTTAAAAAATATTGGCTAAACAATAGATTAGTTTTTTCTTATAAGCCTACTGCGCCAACCTTTGGTCAATACATAATAATAATGATAATAAAATTAGTAGGAATGTCTGCAGGAAACAAATTTTATATTTAACTACAACAATACTGCACTTACAGATTTAAACTGTTCCGCAACAAAATAAAAGTGAACAAAAGAAAATTTATCTAAATTAGAAAATTATTTCTACAAACAGCATATCCGATATCCATTTGAAAAAATAGATATCGACCCATGTTTTTGTATTCCACTGTGATTTCAACCGTTTTAATGAAAGATGATTACGACTATTAATCTGTCCGAACTTCACCTATGACCACGCAATTATCGTCGAAAAACATGTAATTTCATTAAAAGATAATTTTGCTGTGCCTTTTAAAGTCTTAAGGTTAACCAAAGTTCAAAACGTACAAGGCGAAACACTATAAACGATAAAAAAAGAAAAAAATTTCTCTTTAAATTCGATGATTTTATTTTCATATTTTCAAAATATTCGTTTAAAATATAACCTATTAGCAGAGCGTAGTATAGTGGAGTCAAGATAGATTTTGACTTCGCGAAAATTACTGGAAGAGAGAACTTTTTATTTTTCGATTTATAAAGTTGTCAGAAACAACATATAAAAAGTTACCAACTGTAGAGTGTACGCTAAATTATTTGTTTAACAAATTATTTGCAAAATTACAGTTTTTGCAAAATAAATAAAAAAAATTAATTTAAAAAAAATTAACTGCGCCATTCGAAAGAACAGGAAATTTTACATAAAAAATGTTAATAAAGTTTTTTTCTAAAATGCGAATTGAAGGCTGTAGAATTTTTTTTCTAACGTACGAAAAATGAGACGGGCGGCCCCCAAGTATAGCTCTCGAAGAGCGCGCGGCCCCGAGCGCGCTACACTAAATTTGTTATAACTTTTGATCTAATTGATCAAATCGACCTCACAAAAATTTAAATGAAAGAAGAGTCATCCGGCTATCAAAATTTTATGTCTTTAAACTTGAGAAAAAAAATATATATAGTACGTATACAAAGTTACGTCATTCTATAATTTTGTACAATAATAATAAAATAGCTGTCATTCTTTTAATTTTTAAAATAAATATCTGTAACTTTCACAGATTACTCTTCAAATGACGATTGAAACAGTGAGCGATATGGAAAAAATCTTAAAAATTTAATTTGAAAAATATTGAGCCCAACATATTCAATAATTTTAAAAAATCACAAATTTGACTTTTTAGGCCATACTTTATAGATCAAAAACTATAGTTGTAAATGTGATATTGAAACTTTATGAGAGCACTTTTTAAAGCTTAAAATCTCTACTTTAAGATGGTGCATTTTATTTTTCTTAAAAAATTGAAATAATAGTTGAAAAAACAAAAAATAACAAAAAATAAAAATATTTAATGAAAAATCCGTGAAATTTATTGTTATATAAAGTTTAATAATGTACAAAAAAATTTTTTTTTGTTTAATAAACCATCAAAGAATTAAGTTAAGACCTTAAAAAAAGTAAATCCAGCGAAAAATAATTTTTTTATTTATAGTAATAAGTGGAAAATTGTTATAACAGCAAAAAAATAACGTTTTTTGATGAATTGATTTAATATTCATTTTTAAAACGTATATTCTGTATCTGAAATTGTGAATATAAGTTCTCTTATTGATGTAGACACAGATATGAGTTTGGGTGACGAAGCTAAGCAGTGAGCACACCAAATATTTTTTTGTTACTTACAGTTTTATTTATTTTAAAAGCGTTTTTCGTTTATAAGAATTAAATAATTATTATTATAAATGGTATAAGAATATGATTTTTATGTTTTCGAGTAAGCTGCAGTTATCAGTGTGTTAAAAAGTGTATTATTCACATATTTTGTCCATTTTGAGGTTAAACTCTCGTACACTTGTATGCAATATTATTACTTAATATTACAAATAATCTTCAGTTTGCATTTAAGGTATTTATATTAGTTTTCTTTTATCCTAAACCTGTAAATGTATGAGTTTAATATTTATATATGAATATTGATCTATTTTTAAAATAATTAATGAATAAATAAATAATAGGGACGTTGATTTTGATTTGGTAATTTTGTATTTAAAGGAAAGCAGGATTGATTTGCACTGCAGCATCCTCTTCCTGTGCTGGCATTGATTGCATTAATTGCCCAGTTATTTTTGATGAAGAGCAAGAACTCGATGAGATTTAAAAATTAATTATTTTGTAATAAATTTGTTTGTTAAAAAATAAAACATGTTTTCAATAAAACCTCTTTAGCCACTTATAATTTTAATTTTTTGAACAACAAATATGAGCGAGTTTGATTTAAAATGGATAATTGTACATAAATTGTTTAAAATAGTAGCCCTATTGGATCAGCATTTGGAATCTTCATTTTCCGACTTCATATTCTTGTTCAGCGACATCGAAAACCCCTATACTGTCAATTTGAAAGAATTCGATTTAAAATTATACTAATATGAAAAAAATTTTAATGTGTGTTCTGTTACTGAATATCGAATTAAACAAAAATATTTTATTTCAAATAATTAAATGTATTTATTTCGTTAATAAATGATTTCATAAATTGCAAAACCATATATTATCAAAATGAACTCGTACAAATTAACACCATTATCTACTTTGATGTCACAATAAAAACGTTTAACTTTTAATAACTATCAATTCAAATAATTGATGAAATAAAATTTAGTCTAAACATTTAAGGTCTCTTATTTATAAACTCAATATATTAAAAAAGCTCCATAATGCCAACTGAATGCGAATTAACCAAAATTATTGTTTCTATTTATTTTTAGAGTTACGTACTCTTGACAGCGTAACGTATATACGAGTATATTATGATATTTGACGTAGACCCCTCTTTGAAAAAAGTGCTAAGAAACACCTAAAAGCATTATTATTTACTAGAGAGATTCACTTGAGGCAATAGTAATGATGTATAAAGATAGTCTGACAGAGACTGAAAAGGTTTTTACCAGCTAGGTTGCTTATTCCAAAATCTAGTAAAAAACTGAAAACACGTTTTCTCAATTTAGACGCTCTAAATAGGAAAAGGCGTTCTATGAAAATATTGTTCTACTTACGAAAAAACGGCTAAGAGATAAATCATGTACCTGTAACAAAAAGACATCATTAATTTCTTGGAAATACATCAAATATTAAGACTAATATGACCGCCATTCGTAGTTAATTAAACATGTAGTCGAGTTTATATCATATTTTAACTTTATTTCCATCAATATGTATCATAAGTCTTGTTGACTCGTATATCCATGTAATATTATTTTATAAAACATGTCTGTATATGTTTTTCACTGAATTTATTAATGAAATCAATTAGTAGATACATCTCATTTTAATGGAAATACCTGCTGTAATCCAATAAATCAAATCTCTCCCGACATATGATTTTCCATAAATTATACAAGTGTCATGTATAATCATTGTAATATGAGGAAAATGTTGAAGTAACAATTAACAACTGTTGTCGGATATTACAGCAATATTCGAACACGAAATTTCTATTAAAAACATTATTTGGATAACTATTTAATTTCCTATAATTATTTTTTTATTGTAATTCAACTGTAGATGGAGTTAAGAATGAATCATAAAATAATTTTCTGATGTTTTTCCCTTGAAATTGAAAAATATGTAGTGTTTCATTTTAAAAATAGTTCTAAGATAGTTTAAAATTTGGTTTAATGGTTAAAACACTAGGTACTGAATTTTACGAAATAAGGATTTCAATAACCAAAATCAAAATCCTTAAAACTGCAAAACGGCGCTTAAAACTAATAATAATTAAAATTGTTGAGAACTTGTTACGTGCTACATATCGTCCGCTCCTTTCAGTGTTTTCGTTCAGTTTTAAATAATCATCAGTTCTACTAGTTTTTATTATGGAAAAGTGTATTAGTGAACAAATGTTTAAGTGGACTCATTTATTTTTCTAGATTCTTTGTTTGCTTTCTGTTTCCTTTCTGTGGAAGAACAGTGTACCTGTGTGTGTATTAACAAGTGCGAATACACATACTAAAATGGTCACAAAACATACTAACCTCCTTATATTTTTTATTTTCTTATCTAAAAAAAATTATGTGTGCCTATGTTGTAGGAAATTTTCCTGCGATTTCGAAAGTGTGTTAAAAATTATTGGATGTTGCATTTCGTAGAGGTATAAACCCTTTCTTTGACAGACACTTTGTATATTTTTACATATTATTTTGGAAGGGTGCTTTTTAACATTACAGCCATATAAGGTTTAAGATATCTGTCTAATAAAAGTAATAGTAATCGACAAACGAGTCTAGAGTGTTCACTGTTAATTTAGAAGTTTTAGAATTAACTTGAGGTTAATACTTTTAACATAACGTAGACATATTACAAATAACTGCTAATACAAACAGAAACTACCTAACTAGCTACAAATGAAATCTAAACGATACACAACATTTACATCGCCTTCATTCCCACTGACTGATATCCACACACAAAAGAAGCCTTTTCCGAATGTCATCTAAACCTATTTCGACCTCTTCAACCGCGGAACTAGTCATAACCATGAATGCAAATTAATTCGATAAAACTTTCGGAGCTGCCCGGGCGCGGCTCTAAAATTCTCGATGTTCATCTCGCCGATTAAACGCAGGAAAACACTTCTTATAATTCGATTAGTCAGTTTATGTGAATCCGTGAAGGATCCAAATAGGGTATCTTGTTAAATTACTTAGCAAGATAAGAGGAGCGGGAACTGGAATCAGGACCGGGTTCCGATGGTGGGAATAGGATTTCTCGAAGGAAATTTAAATGCTGAGCATAATTTTGTATTATGGGTTAATAACATTTCTTTCTGAAATAGAAGAAAAACGAATACATAAATTATCTTTACTTCTTTATATCCTTTGATTATAATATATGACTTTCCTTAAGTTCATTATTATTATGAATAGGTATAGTGAAAGAAAATTTATCACGAAATATATTACTTACAATATCTAGATATCCAGAACTTAAATTTTTCCATTTGACGAGAAAAAGGAACATCTACTTCATTTAAGAAAATATAACGTAATAAAGAGATAATAGGTTCGACAATAAAGAAACGAATCCAAATTTTTCACATTATAATGTCCTGCAACCTATTGTGATTCTTCAGGTCAGTGGTCTTTTCCATGCCACTCATCCAATCGTCAAACTTGTGTCGTCAACTAGTTGAAACAGGTTGCTTCACAAGCAAAGACATGTTAAGATATTCTCGTTACGAACATTTAATTGTAAACTATTGCACATCAATATGTGAAACTTGGCGGGACAAGCCGCCGCACAAGCTTTCCTTTGGAGAAAAATTGTTTATTGAGGATAAAACGGAGATTGCGAATGAGCAACGCAGTGAACGAAAAACAGGCAGTGTATGTGAGAGAACTCCAAAATTGACTGTGAATATGATTGAGGAAGAACTAAACATAAATCGAAACACTTGATTAGATACTAATTAAGGAATGAAGAAAATTTGTGCCAAACTCGTATCAAAAAATCTTTCGAGATGCACAAGAGCATGTGGCAGCGAATTTATTGGAGTGGATCCAGAGTTACTCAACATGGTAGCCACTGGTAATGAGTTGGTTTTGCTAATGCGACCACTATAGGCACCACCGAGGTCAAAGAAAGCTAGCGAAATCGAAACGGAATTATATGCTTGCATGCTTCTTTAATTTTACTGTGAACCAACATTATTACGCACAAATTCTCGAAAGACTTTGACAACGGAATTCGAGTATTGCCGATAACTAGGTTACCATCACGGCGTTTTCTGAACGGCAGTTTTTGACGGCAAGACCATTACAATTTCACTGTATCCTTCTCGTTCTCCGGACTTTTAGCCATGCAAATTTTTCTTATTTCCAAGAACCAAATTGGTGGTTAAAGAGCACCATTTTCACTAAAATGAAGACATGAAAACTGTAAAAAAGAGTTCTAGGAATGTTGTGACTAATAGAAGTACTGTTGAAACAAGTGGCAGTTGAGGAGACTATAGATTTAAGAATAGAACATCTCGCATGACAATACAGTCTTTATCTTTGTATGTCGCAAAAATGCTCATCATCTATGGATAATTTTAAATATGTTTGTCAGATATCAGTTTGGTCTAGACGGTTGAAGTGCGTCAATTTTATCCCATTACGGATCCTTAGCGAACAACATAAACATAAACATTGGTTTATACTACTCGTGACCTGATTGCGTAGTGTGTGAATTGATTGAAATATTTCACTCAAATTTCATTCAATTTCACTTAATAATGTATCAATTTCTATCCACACCTGATTGAGTGAAATTTTCACTCTATTAGTATATGGTAATATTGTGCGAGCTGCTCGCGTAACCAATGGGCTCTTAAGGTTTTTCCATCTAACTTTAGACTACCTATTAAGCTCCACAATTTGCAAGATGGCTCCTTCACATTATTTTCTAACTTCCGATTTTTTTTCACTAGATAGCACACCTTTAATAGGATCAGTGCGTTGGTTCAGTAAATTAATCTTTAATTCCTTCTGTAGTCCCTTTAAGAACTTCTTGGTTCGCCTCTGTCCATAATTTTTCCCACCGGATATGACTCCCACATACCTGCATAAGTGCATACCTATATGGCTATAGATATGATTCTGGTTTACGCTTCTTGCACCTAAGCTAGAGTTTTATTCTTGAATTAGCTTAGCAAATCACAAACTAGATTTCATATGATATTATTAGTCTGATTAGTCTTTTGGACTTTTAGTAATTAGCAATTCTCTCTTTTTTTACTTACCTTACACCGGCTTATGCTAAGAGGAACTTCAACCGTTTTATTAATCACATATATCCTAGCTACGACTCCATAGTAATAAATTACTAATAGTTGTAATAGACTTGATACGTGAGATGCGAGGGAGAAGACAAAATGTTCAACCACTATTGTTCTGATTCCGGTCCTGGAAGGGGCGGAACTAAAAGGATACCCTGTTTCATCATTACTCAGTTAATAGGGAATCCTTCCCGTATCGACGGAAAATGCGATTTCAGAATTGCTCAAGGATCAAGACTTGGAACGACAGGGGACTTAGTCACGAAAATCTTGTAAAAGTTTCAAGTGCTCCCGCCGAGCTACCGTACATTAAAAATTGGGAAAGTTCCCGAGTAAATCCGCCATAGTGAAATTATATATAATGGCTGGATGGTCGGGAAATAATAGGCTTTTAATTTTTCTTTTTTTGGTGTATTAAAAGAGGTTGGTGTACTAAGATGTTAAAAATAAAATCAAAACAAAATTTCGAACAATTATTCACAAGTACTATTTTCTTCTATTAGAATCTGGACTGTTATTACTGCTTTGAAAAGTTTAACCAAGTTGATTTTGAGCTGGTTATCATTTGTTATGCAATTTTACAAACTCCCCCTAATATATAAATCTGAATTCCTTAGAACTGGTTCAGTTTATCGAAGTTAAACAAGAGCAATTTTAGGGATGTTTCAAATGTTTAAAAAAATGAGATAAAAATAAACAGTTATCCAGATGTCCCCAGTCAGTCTAAAATATAAGATATCTCGAAGAACTTTCAAGATATCGCAGCAAACATAATATTTACCGGTTTTCTTTAACAGAGTATGAATACCGCGTATTGACTGTTCAGCAAACTAACTCCATTTTATCGAACCACGCGGATATTATCAGTAATACAAGCAATAAATCAACTTATTCTGATTTATTTAGAAAATAAAATTATCTATATTATTAACCACAATCAGTTTGACGTAAACAGTTATCGTCTTTTAAAATTTTTTCTTTAGCAAAAATGTATATTTTTTTTAAATACAAGCACCGTTATCACAACAAAAGTGTAACCTCATTTAAGATAGTACACTGAGAGGGCAGTTTATTTGTAGCAAAGGAGCGCCTTTATTTGACACTCATTTTGTCAAATTGAATACGTGTTCGCTGGAAAGTGGCCAGTGTAAATTAAACAGAAAAGGAATAGTTTTATCTGCAGAAGTAATTTAATCCTATCATTATTAGTTCTGTTTTTTTTAACAACATACATTAATCTTAATAATTTCATGTTTTAGTTGATCATCCATCGAATATGGGACTATTTATAAAAAAGAAAAAGGAGCAACTGAGGTCCTTGAACCTACTAATTTATTTTCAAGGCATTTAAAATCAAGAGGTAATACTTTGAAAAGTTATTAATATAAAATAGCACTTTTCCCTGAAGTACGTATATCATTTATTTTCTTAAAAACGTTATTCTCACTTAAACATGCCATTTTTTACATATTAATTATGATTTAGCATAGAAGAAATCTTTGTTACATATAAACTAACAATTTTATTTGAATAAATCGTTTCTATGACTTAAACAAATATTTTTTTCACTATTAGTTACTTTTTGGTAAAATTTTATTTGTTAGATCATATGCGTAACCAGCATTTGTTTACTGTAAATGAAATTTATTGTCAAAGAAATTGTTCTCTGAGTGTAAAACAATATATTTATAATGCTTTCAGAATAATAATGTTAACAATATGCAAGTATCTTCTATCACAATTGTCCGTAACTTTTATTATTGTGTTTTCCAATTCATAAACCAAACATGATATTTCTTTTTTTCGAACTTTTTCAAACATCCGGAGCTATAAAGGAATATGAACAGTTGATTATGGTAATATTCGTACTTTTCCAACTTTATTTGAACTAAACAAAGTAAATATTTCTCTTTGAAAATCAATACAACAGAACAAGATACAACGCTCAAACGCCTACAGACAAAAACCTCTCGTGTTTCAGCAAAAAATGCTGAGGAGCTTGTATTATCGAACCGCAACTTCTAATCTGTATCGAATTCTCGGTTCAGCCTTTATACGTCTTAAATATTAACAAAAGCTTCTGTTAATGAAAAGCTCGCGAAGGATTCCTTTTTAATTAAATAAAATATTAGGCGAAATTAACAGCGCTCCATACTTCGCTGACCCGTTCGCAGCGAAATTAACGATTTAAATATTAAACTCAAAAACGCCGATGGGCAGTAAATAATTAAACGTCTTGCATAGCAGCAATCGACGCGCTCAAATTGAATTTGTTCGATTCATTTGAATTTCGCAATGAAATTCAACTCGTCCTGTTTTATTTCCTGAAAGTATAACAGAGCGGTTGCAGCGTGATCAAACACTAATTATGAGAGGTCTTTATTTTACTGAATGGAAAAAAGACGAGATTCATCGTGCTGTATTAGTATATGCTTAAACGTGGAATATTGGAAACCTTTAGATGTTCAATATTTTATTTGGTAGATTAAATTACCGGATCTGTTATCGACAATTTTCAGTTTATTGGGATATTTGACTACCTGCACATTTTTGTACATGACACATTACCACGAAAATTCATATCGTTAAAACATTTTTTTCTGTATTTATATGAATGGATACTTTGTCACCTCTGACAAAAAATTAAATATTAATTAAATAACTATCAAAAAGAATCTTATATTGATAACAATGAATAAGTTTTGAATTAACTAACTAAAATCAATTCAGAATTTTTGGTATTATTTAGTAGGTACCCATTTAGGGTAGCTTTCATTTTTTTTTAAATTTTTATTTCAACCCGTCAAGAAGTATTTTGGGAAAAAAAATTCAAATACCTGTAACTTGGCAAAACCTAAAGATATTATAGACTTTTTTCATTTTGTTCGTTATGAGACGTAGTTTTATAAAAAAATATAAAAATAATGCATTTTTTAGTATTTTGAGACTATTTTGGATTTTTAAATCAAAAAATTGCATTTTGAAAAAGAGCGGCGTTTTTTTCTTCGAAAAATTCTCAAAAAAATCATCTTTCAATATGCAAATTTATGAAACAAGTTCTAGAGCGTGATCTTTTTTTTCGAATTAAAAATTTGTTTTTGTATCTTTATTTTTTACTGATAAATGTATTATCAATCCAAATTTTATTATAGAAATATAAAAGAAGCTACATGAAGGTACATGAAGTTAGAGATAAAATATTTACTACATTTCAATCATGCAAATATACAGGGTGTTCTTAAAGTCGGTCAGGAAACTCCGAGAGGTGATTCTAGGGATTAAAATAATAGCAATATGTAATGAAATTTTTTTTTTGAATAATTACTAATGACATTTATTTCATTGATTACAGAAATAATTATCAAAAATTTGTTATTTAGTAAAACTTTAATAGTGATTTCCTGCTAAACGGTTACATTTATCGGCTTGAATAAAGAGTACCTACCTACTTTTTTTTTCTGATAATGTTTCTTCTTTTCAATAATCTGTAAATTTCTGTGATGTCTAGCAAGGGAAAAAAGTTATCTTGAGTTCTAGGTAAAGTGCCCTCTAGCGGCGGATAATGAAAGTTTTCTTTGACTGGTTCAATAGAGCAAAATATCTATTTAGTGGGTGTGTCAAATGAGACTAATCGAAATTGAAGTTACTTAAAAAGAAAAAGAAAAAAATTGAATTTTGACAAGTTGTAACTTGCAAACAATTGACAATTCGAAAAAAATGTTCATTACATACTACTATTATTTTAATCCCTAGAATTATTTCCCGGAGTTTCCTGACGGACTTTCAGAACACCCTGTATATGCTGCACTAAAAGATACAGCAGTAATTACAACAGAAAAACTAAATTTTGTAAAGGAATAAAAAATATGTAATACCATTGCAGAGTTAAACTTGTGGTATCAATACTTAAATAATTCGTTACTATTGCGAAATCAATTATTAAGCGTATCCAAATAGCAAATTTAGCAATAAGACACCTAATAGCTGAAAATAGTTTTTTGATACTAAGCATTCTGTGTTGTAAGATATTTTCATTTTTTATAAAAATAACCTTGGTAGTATTTTAGCTCGATTATTTCTTAACAGAACTGTGTTCACTTTTTCTTATAAATATCCAATAAAAAGCGATTATATTAATATTTGTTAAAATTATTACGTAGATATTTTTCCATGAAAAGTAAACTCTTCGATTTATTAAATTTTTTTGAGATGCACGGATCTGATTCTTTCTAAACCTCTCTATGTACATATCTTATACTGGTGTTTTAAGAAAATCCCCCATCAGAGACTACCAAAACACAAAAATGGTTTGAAAAAAAAGTCAATTACTCATAGGTCTAATGAAAAGTGTCTTCATACAAATATAAGGAAATGCTTTACTTAACAAAATTTTGCTTCTTTAAACAGTTATCGACCTTCAATGAAACTTCTATATCTTATTTTTTTTATAACTCAGTACATTTCAAGGAGATTTTTAATATGGGGTGACCGATTATGAATTTGAGCTTATTATTTACATAAAACGCAGAGGACACTAAGAACTCCTTAAAAAATATTTGTTTTTTGTCATAATTTTCTTCATGGCAGAAGATTTATAACGTCACTTCACTGACCTTAAAAAATATACATATAAGTATTGCATGTTGCTAAAATTCACAGAAAATTGATTTCAATTCTTTACTGTAGTCTTCAATTCATGGGCAGCAGAACATTTGGAAGTGCAGCTTGACTAAATCCATATTGTCTCGAGATGAGCAGATTATGAAGAGAGTCAGCAGTAGGAGTAACAAAGGTAGGGTGCCTTGATAGCAGGGCAGGTACACGCAAAAAATTCTTGATTCAAATGTACAACATTTGGTTTCAAGGTATTGCACGTATGCAAGAAAATATTTTATTCTTTCAAGAAAATTATTTATTTATTTCAATACTTTAAATTTCTACCTATAAATATAATTTCTTACTTTAAGAATAGGCAACATTTAAAATAAATCTTTGATACTTACGGTTAAACGAATTCTATTCTTAATTTTATGATCTACATAGATTTTATAGAAACATGTTTTGTATTATATATTACTGTATCGTTTGTTTATGTAATACAAAATTTAATAGTTTTGGTCAAATGATTGTATATACGTATTTTAAGACTCAAACTCACAACATTTAGTACAACAGCTAGAATCGTTCGTAAGTTTAACCATCCAGACATAGGTCGGTTTGGGACTTGGTCCTCATCATTGTGTTGTTAGAAAGGTCCAGCTGCTCTACTGACTTTACTCACAAGGAGATGTGTAAACACAGAGCGTAAGTGCTGGCTCCATCTATCGTGCTACTTCCCACCTACGCCATTCTGTGACCTACAATTTTCTTTCAAGGAAACATAAGTTTGATTACAATATGCTACATTTGTCTTGAATAATTCCTACATTAATATCAATTTTAAATATATAAATATATTTTAAGGAACTAGTAGTTTTGAAACAAATATGTTTGCAGTTTATGATGAACCGTAAGAGATATTGTAGTTAAAGTCCGAGATAATAAATTTCAAAACTGTAAAAGATTTGAATTAAATTATGTATATTTACAAATAATATAAATTGTAAGAAAAATTATAGATTACAGCAAATATTTCACATAATTTGACGAAAGTATAAATAGAATATAATAAAATAACGTTTACGGCAAATAATTCCATTTAAAACTATCAGCTCATTTGATCAAAATACTTTTTTTTCAGTTTACATTAGTGCAATATCATACCGATATTCACCGTTCGAAGTTCAAACAGAGAATGAGCTCCGGTACTGGTGTGGTAACATTGCTACGGCACAACTGAAACTCACGGTTAGAATGATTGGTTCAAGTTATATTCCCACATAATTCCCTAAATTAACAACTAAATTAAATAACTTTTACGATTTAGACCATTAAATAGTCTGTTCTACTGAGATATACTTAAAAAAGAAGCTCATATAGGTTCGGTACTGCCATAAAAAGAAACCTTTTAGTTATATATTTCGGTTCCCCTAGCCTTTAATACATAAGAAGTGGGCAGGCGCGTGCTATGCCTAGACACTAGTTTCAAGTACGGCCCATTCGGCTCCGGACACCCTGTATAAACATTTCTTATTTTATTTTGTTTTTTCCATTGCTATTTTACTATTTCCAATTTTTATGTTTTTCATTTTTTATTTCAAGTTCCTTTTATTTATTTTTAAAGTCTATTTATCTATTTAAATACATCAATTCTACATTTAAATTTTATCCTTTGTCCTAGTTAGCGAATAAAACGAAGCGAGACGTGTCAGAAATCCTGAGTACATTTTCCGGTGAAATATTGCCACCGTATGGGCGTTATTTTAAAATAAATCGTACCTCTTGTACGCAACGTGACACGTTACGATGACATTCATTTACCCGTAAATATACACTACATATATTTTGCGCACAATCATCGCCGGTGCCGTTTGCATCGCGAATTTTACTCCAGCGGATGTTGACGGATATAAAGTCGGCGTATTTCGATGTTTGCACCTCAAACAAAAGAAAATAATTTGTGTCATCTCTTGCAGAACGCAATAAAAGTATTACTTTGTACAAGGTAATCCACGTAAAGTAGATTTTCTAAGTTTGTTGTTGCCGAGGCACAGAATATTTTAACCACACTTTTTGCCTGCAGTCACTTTAGCTTTCCAAAATAAGGACTAAAGCTGCACTTTCGGCGCACAGAGTGTAACTGTAGTTTTAATAAATAGAATAATGCTTCAAAATATCTTCAGGTAAGTAGGTACTAAAGAAACTAAACATAAAGCAATAGTGAACTTAAAACAAGTGGCTATGCAGAGTGTTTCAGTTATAATGTCATTAATTTTAACTACATATTCGGAAGGCATAATAAACAGAAAATCGAAAAAAAAATTTGTTTTGACATTTTCAAAAATAAGAAAATGACTCCCTAACTCCCGTTAATTCGCTGCTCCATTTCGTGATAGGGAACGCGCTGCGCAGGCCAGCGGAGTACACATCGACCGCACGTTGTAGCGAAACAGCTGATTTCCTAGTCGTCGTCTCGTCCAGTTTTGCAATTGCTTCAAAATCAAAGTGCAACGGATCTCAACTTTATTAAGACTTTATGGACAAATGAGTGAGTGTTTTTTAGCTGTATTTGCCATTTTAAATAAGTAGGTACCATACAACTGAAAAGTAATAAATAACACAATAAGGTATACGTACTACAAGCTGAATAATTACCTACTTGAACATATTATGTAATACTAAAAACTCGAATTCAATTATAAAACAGTGAAAACATAAAGAATAGGTATTAGGTTAGTGACCGAACAGTACAGTAGCTCAAGATTCACTGTCGATGTAGGTCATAGCGGTCCAAAATTTAAATAATGATTTGAATTTTTTTTTCAGCGTAAATATGTATTTTATTTTTTTTTAATAGCGTATTGATATTCTACTCACTTTCCCTATCTTTCCTTAAAATTAATGGCATTATGACTGCAACACTCTGTGTATACAGAATGTTCTATAATTAATTGGTAACAAAACAAGTCATATGAAGAGATTTAGTAACAGAAGTACTTCAAATGAAAAATCACATTTTCTACAGTACCTATCTTTGAAAATTTTGGGCGTGGAGAAATTTGACCAATTTTTAAAAATCTAAAATCTAAAAATCACCTGAATTCGTATAGGAATACGTCAATAGCGAAGATAAAGGACCACTGGATATTTTGGTAAGTTGATAATTTCTTTTAATTCTTAGTGGTGTTTCTATTCTTTCAATTTATTTGAAAAGAACAAACCATATTCGAGTTACTACTTTTCTAACATAGATGTAATCATAATGTATTACTAACAATGTCGAAAAGATCACTGGGGCAGAAGTTTTAGAATTTACTAAATACACCACAGAACATAGTAAAAAAAAATATCAATAATAATATTTGTGCTTTTATTCATGTATTCTTTAGATTAAATTTAAAATTGTGTATCAAATTGTGTATTAAAATATCTACGCCAATGACTTTTTCGATACTTTTATTAAGATCTCATTACTAAGAGAGAATCTTATCAACTTTTTTGTGAAATGTAGTTCTAGAGTTATTTTAGATTCATTAGAAGTGCGTATTTTAGTAACCTAACTAAAAAAGATCTAAGTAAGCTAAGAAAAAATAACTCGTCAAATATCGACAGAGATTAAAAGCAGTTATTCAAATTTCAAAATATCCAGTGTCGTCAAAATTCAGGGCTTCTTAGTTGCACCAAGTCCTTGTATCTCCGTAACTAGTAGACATATTTATACAGGGTGATTCACAAATGGTGACCAAAAATGAAGCCTCGTATTCTCGAGTAAATTTTAAGGGGAGTCTTTCCTTTAAAGTTATAAAACTTCAAAATACATTTTTAATTTTTTTAAATAATTTAAAAACTAGTAAGCGAAGNGGCGTACTATTTTATTTAGAAAAATATGCTACCCTGTATGTCCGCTACTGGAGCATGGAAGTTTTATGAAAAGCCCTCAGATGGTTTTTAAATTATTTAGAAAAATTAAAAATATTTTTTGAAGTACCCTGTATCTGTTTAACGAAGCGTCCTAGATAAAAACTTTATTGGAAAGACCCGTTAAAATTTGCCAAAGTATACGAGGTTTAATTTTTGGTCACCATTAGTGAATCACCCTGTTTATGAATTCAGTTAAATTTTTACCTTTAATTCGGAAAATCATTGGTAGAAGTTTCATCACTTTTCATCAAACGTCTTCAGAAATATTTAAGAAAACGTGAATAAGTTTTTTATAATCTCAACCTTCTTTTTTTTTCTTATTTTGACCAAACCGATTTCGAATTTTAAACCTGAATCACCTTCTATACATACTATTATAACCATTAGCTCATCAAGCAAAGTACTATATTTCTTACGTAAAATTCCTAATTAGTGATTTCTGTACGAGTATATAATCCATGCTCTCAATATTCATTTGTCCAACAGCACTTGATGCTGTCATATGCGCAATTAACCTCAGTTAATGTATGCTTAGAGTTTGCAATTAAATTCCATAATCAATTACAGTTTATAACAGAGCCACAATGAATGTGACACAACCATTGAAATGCAACTATACCGAAATAGGGAATGCACATTCATCTTTGTAGGATGCCCCAAGAGCGAGAAGGAGATGCCCCTTAGAATGTTCTGATTTATTTGCCAAATTGAACCCTCTAGAGCGGTCGAGTTGTGCAGTTTCAGTTATGAGTTAGATTGAGACTTTCCATCTGCTTAGGTACATGTTTCCCATTTTATGTGTTTTGAAACACCATACAGGGTGAGCCGGGAGAATCGCACTACACGTCAAAAAACACAAATGTTATGCGATTTTCATTTGTTGTAGCGTATTTAAAAATTCTGAAAATTTGAAACCAGGGTATGTCGTATTCCAAGTTCAAAAGTAGGATATTTATTCAGTGTCATTTTATGTTGCAATAGTAGTAACAGTAGTAGTAAACATTTACTTAATTACACGTTTGTATGATCAAAGTGTCACAAAATACCAAGAACTTCTTAGAGTATGCAAATATAATGTTTGTTTATGGTTTTTATAATGAGAATGCTAATGCTGCTGTTGAAGAATATCGTCAACGGTTTCCAAATCACAGATGTCCTGATAAAAATGTATTTATCAAAGTTTTCAACAAACTGTGCGAAACCGGAAAGCTTCCCAGTGCTAGTATAACATCTGAATGAACACATCGACAAGGTTAGAACCGGAAGATTATGCTAAGCATTTTTTGTCGATGGATAATAATCATCTTGTCGAATCCAACTATAACAGAAGAAAATCCTCAAGCAACACTCGAAAGTAATTTTCAGCATAGATTTTCGGTAAACTTGTGGTGTGGTATGATCGATAGTTGTTTAATTGACTCTTTCATTTTGGAGAATCGACTCACAGGAGACCATTACATATTTTTTTTTACAAAACGAATTATAAGTAGTACTAGAGGATGTTCCTATAAACATGAGAATGCGAATATACTACTGGCACGATGGACCTCCTGCACATTTCGTTCGTCCGGTCAAGCTACATTTGAAAGAAAGGTTTCCAAGCAGTTAGATTGGCAGCGGTGGTCCTACTAGTTGGTCTCCAAGATCCAGACGACCCTTGACTACTATTTTATCGGCAAGGGTGTTCGACAGCCGGTGGCGGTGAGTAACGTACTCCGGACTATATTCTTTTTGTTCGGTTACTCTCGGGCGCCAGTTTTCCTATCTTTTACGTGGGGGAAACTCCATGTGAACCTTATCCTCGGTTTAGTACTCGGGCAGTTAATGTGAAGAAACTTTTATTCCAGGGGTCTGTTATATTTCCTTTATTGTAAAAAGTAATTTTCTGCGTGTAGTGCAAATTCCTTTCTCAAATGAACGGAATTATCAGTGTATATCGCAAAGAGATAGTAGGACTTTTTACTGATCGGAATTATATCAATCTCATCCGTGTGTATGAATACAACTGGAAATATATTTACTAAATTCATTTCTATTACTAAGGCCTACAGAAATTGAAACAATCAAAGGGTAAAATAGCTTCTAATTATAATTATTATAAACAAATAATCTACAACGGTCTTGCCGGCTAAATACTAGATAAACTGGGTTAGAGCAATTATTTACTTTGGAGTTACAAATTAATTAATTTTCAATATAAGAAAAATATATCTATATATTAGTTTATTCGGTGACGTAAATAAATACAAAATTAAGACAGAATCAAATACAGGGTGTCTCATAATTCGCTGCCAACCCTGAACTGGCCGATTCTATGATCAAAACTAAGTAAAAAAGTTCATATGACCGGTCCGGAAATGTTTCCTAAGGGCACAGGGACCCATTGAAGAGGGAGGAATGGAAATCATTTTTTTGCAATATCTCTCAATCGCGTTGTGATAAATGAATGAAATTTGGTATACACAGCTAAATTTTGATGAGCAATTTGATGGACTAATCCATTTATTTCCACAAGGTCCATTGGGGTGGGTACGGGGGGGCCCTTGGTACTTTGCGTGTGTAACTTTTTCATCTTTGACTTTTTAACAAATTGGACAGCAAATTCCGTTTTCCCGAACTGTTTTACGTTAAAAAGGTACTCTTGTTTCAAATCGTNAGGGTCATTCGTAAGTTTACTGTTTAACCAACCAGACGTAGGTCGGTTTGAGACTTATTATGGTCCTCATCATTATGTTGTTAGAACGATCCAGTTGCTTTAGTGTCGTTACTCACAAGGAGATGGGTATACACAGAGCGTAAGTGCTGGCTCCATCTATCGTGCTAGTTCCCACCTACGCCATTCTGTGACCTACAATTTTCTTTGAGGCAAACATAAGTTTGATACATAATATGCTACATTTGTTTTGAATAATTCCTATATTTTAAGGAACTGGTAGTTTTGAAACAAATATATTTGCAGTTATGATGAACTGTAAGAGATATTGTAGTTAAAGTCCGAGATAATAAATTTCAAAACTGTAAAAGATTTGAATTAAATTATGTATATTTACAAATAATATAAATTGTAAGAAAAATTATAGATTACAGCAAATATTTCACATAATTTGACGAAAGTATAAACAGAATAGAATACAATAACGTTTACGGCAAATAATTCCATTTAAAACTATCAGCTCATTTGATCCAAATACTTTTTTTTTCAGTTTACATTATGTGCAATATCATACCGATACTCACCGTTCGAAGTTCAAACAGAGAATGAGCTCCGGTACTGGTGTGGTAACATTGCTACGGCACAACTGAAACTAACGGTTAGAATGATTGGTTCAAGTTATATTCCCACATAGTTCCCTAAATTAACAACTAAATTAAATAACTTTTACGATTTAGACCATTAAATAGTCTGTTCTACTGAGATATACTTAAAAAAGAAGCTCATATAGGTTCGGTACTGCCATAAAAAGAAACCTTTTAGTTATATATTTCGGTTCCCCTAGCCTTTAATACATAAGAAGTGGGCAGGCGCGTGCTATGCCTAGACACTAGTTTCAAGTACGGCCCATTCGGCTCCGGACACCCTGTATAAACATTTCTTATTTTATTTTGTTTTTTCCATTGCTATTTTACTATTTCCAATTTTTATGTTTTTCATTTTTTATTTCAAGTTCCTTTTATTTATTTTTAAAGTCTATTTATCTATTTAAATACATCAATTCTACATTTAAATTTTATCCTTTGTCCTAGTTAGCGAATAAAACGAAGCGAGACGTGTCAGAAATCCTGAGTACATTTTCCGGTGAAATATTGCCACCGTATGGGCGTTATTTTAAAATAAATCGTACCTCTTGTACGCAACGTGACACGTTACGATGACATTCATTTACCCGTAAATATACACTACATATATTTTGCGCACAATCATCGCCGGTGCCGTTTGCATCGCGAATTTTACTCCAGCGGATGTTGACGGATATAAAGTCGGCGTATTTCGATGTTTGCACCTCAAACAAAAGAAAATAATTTGTATCATCTCTTGCAGAACGCAATAAAAGTATTACTTTGTACAAGGTAATCCACGTAAAGTAGATTTTCTAAGTTTGTTATTGCCGAGGCACAGAATATTTTAACCACACTTTTTGCCTGCAGTCACTTTAGCTTTCCAAAATAAGGACTAAAGCTGCACTTTCGGCGCACAGAGTGTAACTGTAGTTTTAATAAATATAATAATGCTTCAAAATGTCTTCAGGTAAGTAGGTACTAAAGAAACTAAACATAAAGCAATAGTGAACTTAAAACAAGTGGCTATGCAGAGTGTTTCAGTTATAATGTCATTAATTTTAACTACATATTCGGAAGGCATAATAAACAGAAAATCGAAAAAAAAATTTGTTTTGACATTTTCAAAAATAAGAAAATGACTCCCTAACTCCCGTTAATTCGCTGCTCCATTTCGTGATAGGGAACGCGCTGCGCAGGCCAGCGGAGTACACATCGACAAACGTTGTAGCGAAACAGCTGATTTCCTAGTCGTCGTCTCGTCCAGTTTTGCAATTGCTTCAAAATCAAAGTGCAACGGATCTCAACTTTATTAAGACTTTATGGACAAATGAATGAGTGTTTTTTAGCTGTATTTGCCATTTTAAATAAGTAGGGACCATACAACTGAAAAGTAATAAATAACACAATAAGGTATACGTACTACAAGCTGAATAATTACCTACTTGAACATATTATGTAATACTAAAAACTCGAATTCAATTATAAAACAGTGAAAACATAAAGAATAGGTATTAGGTTAGTGACCGAACAGTACAGTAGCTCAAGATTCACTGTCGATGTAGGTCAGAGCGGTCCAAAATTTAAATAATGATTTGAATTTTTTTTTCAGCGTAAATATGAATTTTATTTTTTTTAATAGCGTATTGATATTCTACTCACTTTCCCTATCTTTCCTTAAAATTAATGGCATTATGACTGCAACACTCTGTGTATACAGAATGTTCTATAATTAATTGGTAACAAAACAAGTCATATGAAGAGATTTAGTAACAGAAGTACTTCAAATGAAAAATCACATTTTCTACAGTACCTATCTTTGAAAATTTTGGGCGTGGAGAAATTTGACCAATTTTTAAAAATCTAAAATCTAAAAATCACCTGAATTCGTATAGGAATACGTCAATAGCGAAGATAAAGGACCACTGGATATTTTGGTAAGTTGATAATTTCTTTTAATTCTTAGTGGTGTTTCTATTCTTTCAATTTATTTGAAAAGAACAAACCATATTCGAGTTACTACTTTTCTAACATAGATGTAATCATAATGTATTACTAACAATGTCGAAAAGATCACTGGGGCAGAAGTTTTAGAATTTACTAAATACACCACAGAACATAGTAAAAAAAAATATCAATAATAATATTTGTGCTTTTATTCATGTATTCTTTAGATTAAATTTAAAATTGTGTATCAAATTGTGTATTAAAATATCTACGCCAATGACTTTTTCGATACTTTTATTAAGATCTCATTACTAAGAGAGAATCTTATCAACTTTTTTGTGAAATGTAGTTCTAGAGTTATTTTAGATTCATTAGAAGTGCGTATTTTAGTAACCTAACTAAAAAAGATCTAAGTAAGCTAAGAAAAAATAACTCGTCAAATATCGACAGAGATTAAAAGCAGTTATTCAAATTTCAAAATATCCAGTGTCGTCAAAATTCAGGGCTTCTTAGTTGCACCAACTCCTTGTATCTCCGTAACTAGTAGACATATTTATACAGGGTGATTCACAAATGGTGACCAAAAATGAAGCCTCGTATTCTCGAGTAAATTTTAAGGGGAGTCTTTCCTTTAAAGTTATAAAAAAGATACAGGGTGATAAACTTCAAAATATATTTTTAATTCTAATAATTCTTAATAATTTAAAAACTAGTAAGCGAAATTATTTGAAATTGGGCACATATATTTATGTCAACATTGTCCAAAATCTGAGGGCTTTTACTAAAATGTACTTGCTCCAGTGGCGGAGATACAGGGTATCGGTGGCATATTTTCTAAATAAAATAGTACGTCACTGCTTTACGGTAACATCCATGATATTTTCGGATTCATCTTTCAATTTTCTACAAACTACTATTCTTATGTTTTTCCAAAAAAGCCTGATTTTCGAGTAAAACTTAAAAAGAAGAACACACTTCGATATTCGAATATAATGCTTTTTAAAATTACATAGTAGGCTGCGATAACTTGGACATTCTGAGCAGTTAGAAGAAATAATAAATAATGCTTTTCATCAGATTGAAGCAACAATAAATTTCGAACAAATTACTTTCGTTATTAAAATGTGTTCGTGGCAGTGGAGGTAAATAAAATCTTTAAAATGATGATTAATGTTATTAATTTCTTTTTTCGAATAAATTACCAAATGATTAGTGCTTGTCATGTCATTTAAGTAGAAGCGTTTTCAATTGGTTTTTTAAGTTTTATTCGAAAAACATGAGAGTAGTAATTTGTAGAAAATTTAAAGACGAATCCGAAAATATCATGGTTGTTACCGTAAAGCAGTGGCGTACTATTTTATTTAGAAAAATATGCTACCCTGTATGTCCGCTACTGGAGCATGGAAGTTTTATGAAAAGCCCTCAGATGGTTTTTAAATTATTTAGAAAAATTAAAAATATTTTTTGAAGTACCCTGTATCTGTTTAACGAAGCGTCCTAGATAAAAACTTTATTGGAAAGACCCGTTAAAATTTGCCAAAGTATACGAGGTTTAATTTTTGGTCACCATTAGTGAATCACCCTGTTTATGAATTCAGTTAAATTTTTACCTTTAATTCGGAAAATTATTGGGTTATTGGTCTAAGTTTCATCACTTTACATAAAACGTCTTCAGAGATATTTAAGAAAACGTGAATAAGTTTTTTATAATCTCAACCTTCTTTTTTTTTCTTATTTTGACCAAACCGATTTCGAATTTTAAACCTGAATCACCTTCTATACATACTATTATAACCATTAGCTCATCAAGCAAAGTACTATATTTCTTACGTAAAATTCCTAATTAGTGATTTCTGTACGAGTATATAATCCATGCTCTCAATATTCATTTGTCCAACAGCACTTGATGCTGTCATATGCGCAATTAACCTCAGTTAATGTATGCTTAGAGTTTGCAATTAAATTCCATAATCAATTACAGTTTATAACAGAGCCACAATGAATGTGACACAACCATTGAAATGCAACTATACCGAAATAGGGAATGCACATTCATCTTTGTAGGATGCCCCAAGAGCGAGAAGGAGATGCCCCTTAGAATGTTCTGATTTATTTGCCAAATTGAACCCTCTAGAGCGGTCGAGTTGTGCAGTTTCAGTTATGAGTTAGATTGAGACTTTCCATCTGCTTAGGTACATGTTTCCCATTTTATGTGTTTTGAAACACCATACAGGGTGAGCCGGGAGAATCGCACTACACGTCAAAAAACACAAATGTTATGCGATTTTCATTTGTTATAGCGTATTTAAAAATTCTGAAAATTTGAAACCAGGGTATGTCGTATTCCAAGTTCAAAAGTAGGATATTTATTCAGTGTCATTTTATGTTGCAATAGTAGTAACAGTAGTAGTAAACATTTACTTAATTACACGTTTGTATGATCAAAGTGTCACAAAATACCAAGAACTTCTTAGAGTATGCAAATATAATGTTTGTTTATGGTTTTTATAATGAGAATGCTAATGCTGCTGTTGAAGAATATCGTCAACGGTCTCCACATCACAGATGTTCTGATAAAAATGTATTTATCAGAGTTTTCAACAAACTGTGCGAAACCGGATATCTTCCCAGTGCTAGTATAACATCTAAATGAACACATCGATAAGGTTTAGAAAAAGTAGAAAATATTCTGGATCTAGTAGAATATGATACACCTACCAGCTCACAAAGAATTGCTACTCGATTAGGCATTCCACTTAATATATTAATAAAAATTCTCCACGAGCAAGGTTTATATCCGTACAATTTACAGAGAGTACAACACCTTCAACCGGAAGATTATTCTAAGCATTTTTTGTCGATGGATCAATAATAATCATCTTGTCGAATCCAACTACAACAGAAGAAAATCCTCAAACAACACTCGAAAATAATTTTCAGCATAGGTTTTCGGTAAACGTGTGGTGTGGTATGATCGATACTTATTTAATTGACTCTTTCATTTTGAAGAATCGACTCACAGGAGACCATTACTTAAATTTTTTTACAAAACGAATTACAAGTAGTACTAGAGGATGTTCCTATAAACATGAGAATGCGAATATACTACTGGCACGATGGACCTCCTGCACATTTCGTTCGTTCGGTCAAGCTACATTTGAAAGAAAGGTTTCCAGACCGTTAGATTGGCAGCGGTGGCCCTACTAGTTGGTCTCCAAGATCTCCAGACCTCACAGCATTAGATTACTGTTTATGGGTCTGGTTCAAAAATGAAGTTGTGACGAATTCATTGAACGGACGCCCCGGTTGTAGACTACCAACTCTAAACAAATTGTTAACTTGCAATTTAAATTATAATTATTTATAATAAATATTTATAGGCGTCACTGACGTCCCTGCTCGGGCGCCTAATTTTCAGACGACCCTTGACTACTATTTTATCGGCAAGGGTGTTCGGCAGCCGGTGGCGGTAAGTAACATCACATGAACGTACTCCGGACTATATTTTTTTTGTTCAGTTACTCTCGGGCGCCAGTTTTCCTATCTTTTACGTAGGGGAAACTCCACGTGAACCTTATCCTCGGTTTAGTACTCGGGCAGTTACGGTGAAGAAACTTTAATTCCAGGGGTCTGTTATATTTCCTTTATTGTAAAAAGTGGTTTTCTGAGTGTAGTGCAAATTCCTTTCTCAAATGAACGGAATTATCAGTGTATATCGCAAAGAGATAGTAGGACTTTTTACTGATCGGAATTTTATCAATCTCATCCGTGTGTATGAATACAACTGGAAATATATTTACTAAATTCATTTCTATTACTAAGGCCTACAGAAATTGAAACAATCAAAGGGTAAAATAGCTTCTAATTATAATTATTATAAACAAATAATCTACAACGGTCTTGCCGGCTAAATACTAGATAAACTGGGTTAGAGCAATTATTTACTTTGGAGTTACAAATTAATTAATTTTCAATATAAGAAAAATATATCTATATATTAGTTTATTCGGTGACGTAAATAAATACAAAATTAAGACAGAATCAAATACAGGGTGTCTCATAATTCGCTGCCAACCCTGAACTGGCCGATTCTATGATCAAAACTAAGTAAAAAAGTTCATATGACCGGTCCGGAAATGTTTCCTAAGGGCACAGGGACCCATTGAAGAGGGAGGAATGGAAATCATTTTTTTGCAATATCTCTCAATCGCGTTGTGATAAATGAATGAAATTTGGTATACACAGCTAAATTTTGATGAGCAATTTGATGGACTAATCCATTTATTTCCACAAGGTCCATTGGGGTGGGTACGGGGGGGCCCTTGGTACTTTGCGTGTGTAACTTTTTCATCTTTGACTTTTTAACAAATTGGACAGCAAATTCCGTTTTCCCGAACTGTTTTACGTTAAAAAGGTACTCTTGTTTCAAATCGTTATCTTTAACGGTTTCTGAGAAAATCGCTCTTGAATTAATCCCACTTTGGTCAATTTCATAGTAATTTAAACAAAAAATAATAATAATAATTTAATACGTAATCAGTAATACACATTATTGATGTAGAACAATTATGATATGATGATTTGTTTATGGCTTTTGCGATGGTAATGCTGCGCGGCAGAACGCGAGTACGGCAGAAGGTTTCCAAACAGAAGGCTGACATCAAGGAGGACATTCCTCACTGTATTCCGCAATTTAGCTGCAACCGTCACTTTTCGAAGGGATCATAAGATGGAAACTTAATTTTGATAACAGACAACAAGCTATTTTAAAAACTGTTCAAAAAACCCTCCACCTTCTCTGATACAAAGTCTTGCCCTACGTGTAACACTTCTCGAAGCTATTAAGATGCTAAAACGGTTTTGACGAATTTCATTGGCTGCATCATTGATACGCTGCAGCAATTCCTCACGGGTATCGACTTCGGTGGCGTAAACTTTTTGATTTAGATATCCCCAGAAAAAGAAGTCCAGCGGGGTTAGGTCGGGAGAACGCGGCGGCCAAGCTACCGGTCCGTGCCTCCCTATCCACCGTCCAGCGAAATTTTCGTTTAGGAAATTTAGAACATTGCGACCACTATGTGCCGGGGCTCCATCGTGTTGAAAAAACATGTTACGTCGTAAATTTAGAGGCAGATCATCGAGAATTTGGGGAAGATTTTCTTGAAGTAAGTTTAAATAAAGATTTGAATTGAGACGTTGTGGAATTTCAATAGGTCCAATCAGAGTGTCGTGAATTATTCCCGCCCATAAATTTATGGAAAACCGTTGCTGGAAGTTTGTTCTCCGAACAACATGTGGGTTCTCTTCTTCCCAATAATGAGAATTATGAAAATTTAATTTTCCATTTCGGGTAAAAGTAGCTTCGTCACACCACAAAATTTTGGAAGCTTGCTCGTTGTCCAGCGACAAAATCCAGCGACAAAATTGCATACGTGGCGCAAAATCTTCTGGTATCAAGCCATGTACACGTCGATAGTGATAGGCATGTAGACCTTGTCGCTTTAATATTCTTCCAACCTGAAATGTTAGTAGCACATCTAATCAATTCTGTTAAGGAAATCTTTAAGATATGTAGTACCGTTGGCCGAGGAACATTTATTTGCCTTGAAATGTTCCGTATGCTAGTCGTAGGATCTTGTTCAATAGCGTCAAGGACCTCCGCTTCCCTATTAATCCTGGGACGTCCTTGACCCGGTGCCTTTCGAAAAGTGGCGGTTGCAGCTAAGTTGCGGAATACCGTAGGGAATGTCCTCCTTGATGGCAGCCTTCGGTTTGGAAACCTTCTCCCGTACTCGCGTTCTGCCGCTGCAGCATTACCATCGCAAAAGCCATAAATAAATATCATATCAACTAACTCTTGTCCCGTAAACTCTTCCATTTTTTTCGCTTAGAACTATTAAATTGGCAATCGGGTTGACAATACTTTGACATAATAATACCTTGATAATTTTGTTTAAATTACTATGAAATTGACCAAAGTGGGATTAATTCAAGAGCGATTTTCTCAGAAACCGTTAAATATAACGATTTGAAGCAAGAGTATCTTTTTAACGTAAAACAGTTCGGGAAAACGGAATTTGTTGTCCAATTTGTTAAAAAGTCAAAGATGAAAAAGTTACACACGCAAAGTACCAAGCCTGATTTATTAATATCTACGCATGAATTCGTTGGTACTGATTTAAACTAACATATAAAAGTTTCAAAGACACCCATCAAATTCCGCGGTTCCACGGCGTAATCAATATCAGCTATCTCTTGTATACGCCAATATCTTCAGAGGTGTATCACTGAGGATTTGAATACATATAATTTTAATTAATCATCTCAAATTAGCCAAAAATAGTTACGTCAAATAAATCTACGATCTCGACCCCCATACAAACAAGTTCAACTGTCACATCCAAAGATTGACAGTTAACTGATTTTTAAAAACAAAACATAATTATTTATACAAAGCAGGTATACTTTTTTCCGTATTTCGAAGCGTTCCACTTTGCTGTCTAAAATGTCTAATTAAATTTCAAATAAAAAGATACTGGAAAAACTGCCAGCGAAGCGGACGCTCGTACCGAGCTTTTCACGTCCTTTGTAGTTAGTTTGTTTTACACAGATTTAATTTCAACCGGGTCCAGAATAGAGAGCAGCAATAGTACTTGTTTCGTTACACGTGATTGCGAACTTAAGTTGATGGTCAGACTCAATTTTGTTTTTTTGGATACGGCGAGAGCAGTGCTACTTGTTTCGTAGAAAGGCGTGGAAAAACAACTATTTTGTTTTTAGGTATACAAAAATTAATTGCTTAGTTCTAATGGGATTTTCGTAACTAGGTTGCGGTACTGGAAATGTTATTTATAAAAATGCAACCGTATTTAACACGTTGCTGCACCGTTACAGCGAAGATATGTATTTAATTAAGAAAGTTTTTATGAAAAATTCCAGGTTAGTCGTGGTGTATACAAAATTCTCCTGTATTAGGAATTAAAAACCTGATAGGAATCACGTAATGTATAAGTCGGAATAAATTGCAAAAAATGAAATTCACTGAACTGAATCAGATATTTTCGGTATAAGATAAAGAAAAGTACAAATGGATAATAATACATTTTATTTATTGAATGCCTTCCAATTTCCCAAAAATATTAAAACTGGGCTGGCCTGGAGACCCCACTAGGCTTTTCCATATGTATTTTGACACGCTGAATACGAGTCCGTTATTAGTTTTTCTTCAGCATCTACAGAATTTAAGTAAATTGCTAAAAATGGCTGAAAATCCCAAACAATCTTGGAAAAACTGACTAATGAGAATCAGCAATGTGTATCAGTGTATCATGTGATCAGCAATTGGTAAAAAATTTGTCCATCCAGGCAATACGTGCTCCTCTCCAGACAGGAATTATTTACACAACATCCGCACGATAACAAAGACAACAGTATACGAACGTGATGTGAACGTGAAAAGCATTCTAAGGCACGCCATTGAATTGCGGCTCTCTCTGACAGCCCTACTAATAACACAATCAAAGAAGATTACTTCTACTTCTGAAGATGAAAATAACTTGTTTTAACATGAAAACAAATTCGAAAATGGCATAGCCAGCCAAATGTTTCTTAAGTGATATGATCAGGAAGACTAGAAATAATTGATGGTAAAAGAATGGAAGAATTTCGGCCGATGATGTTCCTGTTAGACTCGGGTCCGAAGAAGAGGTAATCGGAAGCAGAGACAATGTTGAAACGGTAGGCAAGAAGGTGAAACTAAAACAAAATAAAGTGAAGCAGAAGGAAGTGAGAACGAATACGTACCAATAGGAGGAAAAACGTCCATGTCCATTTAACAAGGAAGGGTTGAATTACAAAAATTCCAAAAGATGCAGCCGAATTTTTTGGCTGCGGAAGTAGAAGATTGTTGGTACCAGGAACGGAATGAACTTTTTACAGGGATTGAGAAATGGAGTTTCGAAAGTTGTTCACTAAGAAATAAGCCTCTTTGGTGAACTGTACAGATGTTTATGGCTTGATGAATGAATTGAAACTTAACGAGGAATGGACGTTGTCATAGACTTTTCGAAGCAAAGTTTGGAAGGGGTGCTACTACACATTGGAAATAAATACGCCTGTATCCTCCGCACACAATGAAACACATCATAAGAAAGTTATGAAACATGAGATGCGTTCTGCAGAAAATTAAATATGCAGAGCATAATTGACAGGTTTGTGGAGATTTGAAGTCAGAATTTATCAAATATTCCTGTTTCTTGTATCTATGAGGCAATTCATAAAAATTAAAACAATGGCGGGCTCGATCCAGTCATAATGTTATAGAGCAACTTTTGATAAACCCTCAAAAACACTGCTTCCTCCAGTCCATATAAAACAGTCTGATGATATAGTTTATCAAGACTTTGGATAAAAACGCAAATCGTCTCAAATACTTAACTAGTCAATTTCCGAGTCCAAGTGAAAGAAGGCATCTTTGATGGGCCTCAAATCCGAAAAATATTTCACAATGTCACATATGGAGAGAGCGCCGCGGCTGAGTTTTTCGCAGTCGCTCTAAACCTTTTAGGAAACCAAAAAAAAAAACAGGACTATGATGCTATAGTGGCAAAAATAATAAGAAACTACTAACGATTAGGATGAGGAGCCGAGTGAACTCTTTCATCAATATATGAAAGAAACTGAAGTAAGATATAGAGCAGATGGGATGTTAATATGATGGCGGACTTATGTTGATTACTGTGCAAAACCATACTTATCGTATCAACTTCGACGTCACCTGTCACGTGAGTGTTATGCAATAATGAAATCGTAATATTGGCAGTTGGTAGGAGGAAGCGCAAAAACGCTTAGGTGGGGAATTCTGGAAGGAAGCCTAAATAGTTGAAGTGAGAACAGTGTGGAGATGGGACTAAGACAATCAGCGGGCAGTGTGGCAAAATAGTGAAAAATCAAAGTGTTTAACCCGTATTAATTAGCAGGTAATATTCGTTAAGTACTTTGTTGTTAATTGTTCTATGTGATCTTATGATTGTGATGGTTATAGATGTTTCATGATAATAATTCTGTGTATGTTTAGCCTTCATTGTTTTATGCTCAGGGGTATATATTTTTCTAAGGTAAAATTGTTACAATTATTATTTTTCGATTACCCATCATTTATTACATGTTAAAATATGTATATATTGTCGTGACTGCCCGCATATTGCAATAACAACTCCTTTGTTTCACATTTAACTTGTTTTATCATGTTTACGTTGTTCGAAAAACAAATAATAAAGCATTTCTTGTACTCAGTTTATGTCATAATGCATATAAGAGCCTTGTTGAATTTACTAACATTTTCGCCCGTAAGGAATGACTCTGTAAAAAGAATAATTAAAAACAAAAAAAGAATTGCTTCCGAAATCTCAACTCATAGCTGGATTGCCTCCCTTATGGGACTCCAGTACATTCCGGCCCTGCCGGCTAACTAACACCAAACCTCTTCAGTTTTACTTGGTAGTGTGTATGTCAAAGTCGAGTGAGGTGACATTTAGTGAGAAATTAAATAAGTCTTCTCTTTAGCAAAGCATATTAATTTATGCCTTTTGTTATCGGTTGTTTTGTATTTATATTTGGGTAATTAGAGCAACGATCGTGGGTTTCTCATGCTCTTTCCCCAGCTCTAGGAGCTCTAGGTGAGCCTGGCACTCTCATTTTATGTTATGTTTTTGTTGTTCCTTCTATTTGTCTCAAGTTTGTACGAAATAATAAAGTTAGGTGTATTTACTCTGCTTTTGTTTTATAAAATTAAACCATACTTCCCCTCTTTAATGTTAGTAGCCAGCGCCTTTCCGTTAATTAGAAATAGATGTATATAACGTAGGTATTATGACAATCACATATTTTTGGCCACAACTACGTTTATTTATTTGTTTTTTGTTTTATCGAACCCGGGGTTGTTATACTACATTACTAAAAAGATAAATTGAAAACTAGTTCGAAAAGAGTCTGAAATTCACTGCGCTAGTCGTTTGAGGCGAAAAGAGTACCTACGTTACAAACATAAGAAATAGTTTACATCTTTTTACATAATTTTAAGTAGAGCTTCAATCATTTCCGGCTTTTTTCAAAATACTTATGTAGGTACATATTATAATCATAAACCATAATGTACTTACTTATTGATTTATTCTTCATCTTCATTTTTAATGTATGTTTTAACACTACCTTTGACAACGATCAAGAAGTAAATATAGCCGCGATAGGTAGATCTTAACAATTTCTGAATTTTGAGGATTTAGGTATTTATTATTTTATTTTTATTCTAATTAGCTCAATACATTTAAAATAAATCAAACGAGATTCATATTATTTAATGAACCATAGTATTTCCAGTTTACTCTGTACCTACTTGAGGTACATAAAATTGTAGTTTCTTTTAATTAAACAATGAATGCATACCTCTAATTGTAAGCTAACCTTATACTTTTCAGTTCGTTAAATAAACGCAGTTCCTAATTTGACGTCCACACCGATAGATTCTCACGGAAACGACAACTCTCAGTCCTAACAAGATAATCTCTGAACCAGATCAATTTGGCCCGGCGCAAATTAATAACATCTGAACGTCGTAGACGCGGGGGCATCTCTTCCTGCATCGTACATTTCCATAAATTTATTTATTAAGGCCGGTAAAGTAGAGAAGGCTGCGGAATGAGCGTCACCGGTTTATTTAACCAATTAACTTAATTATGAGAGGCAGTGTTTCTTTCACACTGTCCACGTAACGCAATCAGTGTGTAACGAAGCGTCGCGGCGTCCTGTCGCCCTCCTTGAGGTCGCAGTTGCGCGAGAGGGGGGGGGGGGGTTATCGACGTTTCTTCTTTGTTCCTAATGAGGATTGATAGGATCTTCAGGAAGCCGGGGTGCACTTCAAAAGTGCCATTAGAGTTAATTTTTAAATTAAATTTCAAGTTAATGTTCATTAATCTTCGGGGCGGTGGATCCGGGCTATTGGGTGATGCAGTTAATGAGAATGGGGCCTAGGAATAATTTGATACACCACCAGTAGTAAATTAGTCTCTACCGATTTCGGTGGGGCTGATATTTAGAAAAACCGTTACATTATGTTTAAAGAAAATATATTTTTATAAATATGCTTATGCTATAATTTTTTAATGTGTACCTATTTGGAAAGTGTCAGTTATATTTGAGATAAGTTAATTTTATTGCAACACGCATAATTTGAACTTCAGATTCGTCAATGTATTTCAAAAAGCTTCAATGGGATCAAAAAAATGTGTAGCGTTTTATAAATTTTTATTTGATTTTAAAAAAACTGTACGCTACTGTTATCAACATGTGACATACTAGACAGTTGACGTTGTTGTTATCATTTGTTTTGTTTATTTATTTATTTATTTATTTACCTTTTTCATTAGACATATGACAGAATTAAATGGTATAGTCTTTCCCAAGTCAGTTGAACATGTAAAAAAACGCCTGGCAATAAAATTTAACGAGTTTCATAGGCGTCCCTAAAAAAGTTTTCTGATAAAGGTAAAAAATTATAATAATGTGTATATAATGTGCAGAAAATTTCTATTATACGTTCATTTGGCCAACAATATATTTTAATTATTTATGTCCTCAAACAATTTTATTATATTGATGGTAAATTTCATTTTGTTTCGTTTCAAAATGTTTCCAAAATGCCATGCTGTAATAATATTATTTGTCCATTTCGCAATTGTAACATCAATGATTAATAAATTAAAATTCCGCATTGCTGCACTGCACTGCTGGGCAATTCGTCGACCCCTTGTCAACGGGGCTGAGACTTATTGCCCAGTGGCCCAATGCAACTGTATTTGTAATTCGTTTGTCCGCGCTCGCATTTTTCAACTGAGCGTATACATTTCTACCACCTCCACGTTTAGTTCGACCAGACCTGTATATGGGTATGGCTAAATAAATATGGGAACAAGTTTTTCAAATAATTCAATGCCGAGTTGCTGCGTCAGCGATCGAACTTGGTATATACTGTCATCCTCTTGGTTCTTCAATTGATATCGGAAAGACTATAAGTATTAATTTTTCTGGAAAACCAGTGGCGTAGTTTTCTGGCGGTTTCCATGACAAGGTTCTCCCGAGTATCCGCTCCTTACTAGATGACAAATTTATATAGAAATGTATCGAATCGAACTTACTTACTTAATTCACAACTTCAGCTTGTTAATTTTATTAATTGTTCTCCACTATAAGACAAATATTGTTTTCAAATTGATACATTAGAACTATTGTGGATAGTTTTAAGAGGTTTAAAATTTTCAGAAAAATAGGTGTCAGAGAAAACCCATTAAAAAAGACGTTTTTTGCCTCAAAAAGGGAAAAAATGGAAAAATTGTTAAAATCTAGGATATAAAAACCAATATGTTTGTCAATATAAATACATAACATAATTATATAAAAATAACCTTTATTACTTTACTAAAAAAAATCATCATTTCTGCTTTTAGAAGAAGCTGATAAAGATTCTGAATATGTTTGAAATGATGATTCTCTTATATTTTCACGTTTTCCAGGTAGATTTGAACAAGATTTTCAGTTTGCGAAAATGTGTTTCCAATATTTTGTCGGTATGTCCCAAGGAATATATTTAACAAGGTATGATTATTTTAAAAATTATAGTATGCCCTCGATAAAATTTGCACCAAATGGGAAACATGCATAAATTTAGAAAAAAAAATGTTTTCTAATAATAATATTAATTAATTTTGACTGAATGTAAATTTTGTATAGAAAGAGAATCAACGTTTTAAAAAAAATCTAACAATATAAACCATTTTTTTATTTTTTTTTTAATTGCTGTGTTAGACAATTTTCTATTAAAGCTATAAGAATCAGGGAATTAATTCCATTCATAGGGAACACTTTTAATTGTACCTATATTCTAATTACAGAGATATGTAAAGAGGTAAAAATAAAGGCACTAAGTACAATTTTTTTAATATTGACTACTTCAGTACGGAAATTTAAATTCAGACATGAAATATCTATAAAATAATGTTCTCCTTCTGAACTGTTCTTTAATTTAGTTAAAAATCACATAAATATGTTTTTTATTTTTAGTTATAGAGAAGTGAAATTTTGTTTCATTTCGTTGTTCATTATAAAAAAAATTAAGATTTTGTTGATATATTTGTTGATACTATATTTAACTTTCGTCAACTTGTGCTTGAACACTACTAATTCAAGATTTGTGGCAATTTCTTAAAATACGTTAATTTCATAATTATTGCTGTTGAAGCCGCAGCTCAATGGAGTTGAGATCTTGTTTGCAAAATAAACCAATCAAAAGCTTATACACACAGGTCGTAAGGTCTATATTAATGTATGGAAAGGCTCCTGTAGTATGGAACTACGCACCTATCGCAGCTCTAAACATTTCGCTGAACCTACCACCTCCAAATGTTTTCATTCAAGACGAAGAAGAACAAGAGCTAGCACTTAATTTGCCATTCAAGGCAGGCTATTTGGAAAACTGGAAGGAGAATCGAACATTTCTAGGTTCAAATTAAAGAGGCCACCCTGTAGAGAAGGAGATGCAGTCACTGGTGAGGTGGGAAACGTACAATATGAAAACTGATGGTGGCACCGCCTGAAAAAGTGATTGATGCCTGTACCACACAAGTGATTATCGTTATTAGATATACTCACGCAACAGAAGTTCACAATGGTTCTTCTTTTATTGAAGAAAATATTATCGCTGCTGAGAAATACGTTTAATAAAATATGTTACAAAATGGAAGTGTTTCTCTTGAAGACAATTCTTTTTGAGGATTGTTGAAGCAATGTCACTTTCCAGTTAAATCGAAAGAATAAAAAGAAGGATAAATGAAAATGAAAAGAAGGTAGTATTAAAGGGTTTAAACTCTTTAATAGTAGCTTATCTGAACAAAGTTAAAGAAAAAAGTGAATTAGATAAACAATTTTTTAAACTTTACTACTAACCAGTGAAAACAGTAGACTAATTATTAGATCTAGGGAATAGTGTTGCATGTCGTAAGCGGTTTGTGGCGACAAGCAAATAAATAAACAGTAGTAATCTATATTATGTTAGTAAGCGGCAATACGCGTTGTAGTAGCAGAAATAGGTTAAATCTGTGGTCAAGATACGATATACAATACTACTGACTGCCATAAAAACACGTGCCATACCCTCGACCAAGTAAAGCGTCCAACTCATCCACAAACAACAATGAAATGCACGGCCAAGTACCTCAGCAAAAAACCTGGATTGATCACCGGCATGCCAAGCCCACAGGGCAGGCATTAGGGTGCCGCTAGATACCTATCGAATAAATTGATCGATGGGAAGCTTCAGATCAGAGGCAGACATGTACATGTTATTGTACATTGACGGGGATAGTGAGATTACTAAAATCTGAAGTAGTTGATGTTTCGCCACAACGAGCAAAAATAGCACCTTTTAAAAATCTTCGACTTTTTTAGATTGCGCGTGTGACCTTGGTAAATGTTGACTGGTCAATTTTGTTTTTGAAATGGTCAGAGACTATTAACCGCGGAGCACTTATAGGACCCTTGCATCTGTCAAACTTTTTCTTTAAAAATATTTCAAAATCTATAACTCCTAGATATAGAGAATATTATTTAATAAAGTGACCTTCAAATGTTACTAATAGAATCCTAAAATGCAATAATAACGAGCGTTCAAATAAAAACGTGGTTAAGTTGGTTCTGAAAATTTGGACGTAGGGCGTAGCGTATAGCAAATGAACTTAAACGTCATCTGTCAAAGCGCTATATCGCCGCTATCAATTTGAATATNAAAATAAACCAATCAAAAGCTTATACACACAGGTCGTAAGGTCTATATTAATGTATGGAAAGGCTCCTGTAGTATGGAACTACGCACCTATCGCAGCTCTAAATATTTCGCTGAACCTACCACCTCCAAATGTTTTCATTCAAGACGAAGTAGAACAGGAGCTAGCACCCAATTTGCCATACGAGGCAGGCTATTTGGAAAACTGGAAGGAGAATCGAACATTTCTAGGTTCAAATTAAAGAGGCCACCCTGTAGAGAAGGAGATGCAGTCACTGGTGCGGTGGGAAACGTACAATATGAAAACTGATGGTGGCACCGCCTGAAAAAGTGATTGATGCCTGTACCACACAAGTGATTATCGTTATTAGATATACTCACGCAACAGAAGTTCACAATGGTTCTTTTTTTATTGAAGAAAATATTATCGCTGCTGAGAAATACGTTTAATAAAATATGTTACAAAATGGAAGTGTTTCTCTTGAAGACAATTCTTTTTGAGGATTGTTGAAGCAATGTCACTTTCCAGTTAAATCGAAAGAATACAAAGAAGGATAAATGAAAATGAAAAGAAGGTAGTATTAAAGGGTTTAAACTCTTTAATAGTAGCTTATCTGAACAAAGTTAAAGAAAAAAGTGAATTAGATAAACAATTTTTTAAACTTTACTACTAACCAGTGAAAACAGTAGACTAATTATTAGATCTAGGGAATAGTGTTGCATGTCGTAAGCGGTTTGTGGGGACAAGCAAATAAATAAACAGTAGTACCAAGTAAAGCGTCCAACTGATTCACAAACAACAATGAAACGCACGGTCAAGTCCCTCAGAAAAAAACTGGATTGATCACCGGCATGCCAAGCCCACAGGGCAGGCATTAGGGTGCCGCTAGATACGTATCGAATAAATTGATCGATGGGAAGCTTCAGATCAGAGGCAGACATGTACATGTTATTGTACATTGACGGGGATAGTGAGATTACTAAAATGTGAAGTAGTTGATGTTTCGCCACAACGAGCAAAAATAGCACCTTTTAAACATCTTTTTTAAATATGCGCGTGTGACCTTGGTAAATGTTGAACGGTCATTTTTTTTTAAATGATCAGAGACTATTAACCGCGGAGCACTTAAGACTCTTGCATCTGTCAAACTTTTTCTTTAAAAATATCTCAAAATCTATAACTCCTAGATATAGGGAATATTTTTTAATAAAGTGACCTTCAAATGTATCCTAGATATCCTAGATATGGAATCCTAAAATGCAATAATATCTAGGGTGTCCCAAGAAAGTTAATGTCCACTTCCGGTATAACTGGACGTGCCATAAAGTTCTAAATACATTGTAACAGGTAGAAATTGACTAAGAGTTTTTAATATTAAATATAACTGAAATTAAGTTTAAAATATATCAAGTAAGGATATAAGTGGAAAAATGGTGACGAAATAATAATCGTAATTTAGGTGACAGTTAGATGAAGTGACAGTTCATAATAAAATGTAAATTTTGATGAAATCTCAGTTTAAATTAATAAAATGTGTCCATAAAATAATAATAATTAGCAAAAGAAAAATAAAATGGTAATTAAAATGTTAGATTTGAAATGTATAAATAAAGTAATAATCTGATTGGTTGAAATTGAAAAAGATTGTAATAAGAGATAAGAGTGCAGTGTTTAAAAATTGGTGGTGAAAGAAAAGGTAGAAATCAATAAGTAAGAAGAGGAATTACGAGATATAAAAGTCAGAACCAAATAGAAGTTTAATAAGAAGAAACGGAATAAATTATAGAAGACTAGAAAAAGCAGCATAAGCTATCAGTAGGAATCAATTGCTGAGAGGAAGAGGAATTATATTAAAGATTAAAACAAGTTTAAAGTTATTGCTGTTAATTCAGGAATCTATAAAGAAACGAAGAGGAGAACATGATAATTAAAAGTTAGAAATAAAGAAAAATTATTTTGGAAGAAAGAAAATAAGGGTGACATTAGAAAATTGACAGATAACGAAATACAATAGTAGTGTAGTAAGGTTAGTAAAATACTAATTTGGATTGTCGTAGCCATTAAGAAAAGGAAAGAAGACCTAGGATTTATAGATGTAACTCAGCCAGTTGTAGCCATCAGAATTGTGTAGGAGACAGAAGGAGCAACAAGTCAACGGAGGAGAGATTAAGTGGACAAGAGGAAGAACAGGAGATAGGTTGCAGAAAGGAAGTTAATAAAGAAGCCGTGGACAGAAACGAAAAATAAAAGTGTATATCTAGGTAATAGGAAACTGTAAATTTGTTGAATTTATTGGAAATAAGTTATCGCAAACTAATTAGGGGACCTAGTAAAAATTTATAAATTTATAATATACTGTTTAAATATATAAATTCCAATTCAGATAACAAAGGAATACCATCTTATTATTTTTTCTTAAATTAATGAAATATAAAGAAATTTTTTTAACAATTATTAGTCTCACCACGCTTAGAATCGACTACTGAGATAAGTCACTATGTTCAATTAAAATTTGCATTCACTAATTTTCAGAAAATAAAGTTATAAAGCTAATTGTCATTAAAATTATTAAATTTAAAATATAATTCTAGATCAAGAATAATCTTTTAAAATAAATTTACAATTTTTTTTGTATTCAAAATTAAACAAAGTGATAGTTAATAGAAGCTAGCCTGGTAAGTAAGGAATATATTTTATTACAATTTATTTTAAAGATACTACAATAACAGTCAAAATTTATAATATTACAAATAACATTTCATATATCAAACAATTCCTTTATAATACTATGAATGGCGCTCAACATTACACATTAAATAAAACCACACAAAACAAAATAAAAACAAATTAAAAAATATATTGTAACGTTATTTAATATTTATTCCTAAGCAAGTAATAACTGCTTGGGGTTGTAGCGGTACGCTACAATTACATTTAGTATCTGCCTCAATAAATATATTTTGCTTTCTGGGAATTTACGAGTCATATAAATTATACTTCGAATTATCCGAGATTATCCCAGATTAATGTATTTAGCAAATGAGATTAGAATAAGTAGACTGTAAACATAAATTAGTTGTTGTTTATTAGGGTACATAAGCACAAACCGAGTAGGTAATGACCCGGATAAATGTTCATTAGGAAACACACAAGTTATCTGT